>NC_138305.1:9190000-9205000 GCF_965601325.2 Salmo salar
GCTGTCTGACTCAATGACTGTCTGACCGGCTGGCTGACTGACTGACTGGCTGTCTGACTGAATGACTGTCTGACTGGCTGACCGACCGACCGACCGACCGACCGACCGACCGACTGGCTGTCTGACTCAATGACTGTCTGACCGGCTGGCTGACTGACTGACTGACTGACTGGCTGTCTGACTGAATGACTGTCTGACTGGCTGTCTGACCGACTGGCTGGCTGACCGGCTGGCTGGCTGTCTGACTGAATGACTGACTGACTTGCTGTCTGACCGACTGGCTGTCTGACTGAATGACTGTCTGACCAACTGGCTGACTGGCTGGCTGTCTGACTGAATGACTGACTGACCAGCTGGCCTAGACAGCCGATAGGGAGATTATTACACTGACTGAGAGATAGAGAGATAGAGACACTGACATGCAGTGAAAGTGAGAGGCCAAAGAAAAAAACAAGCCAAAACAACACACACACACACACACACACACACACACACACACACACACACACACACACACACACACACACACACACACACACACACACACACACACACACACACACACACACACACACACACACACACACACACACTGGTTGGTATGGCAGCGGAAGGCAAATCTCCCCAGCCAGTCCGACCTCCTCACCTGTCTATCTTCTGTCTGGGTCTTTATTGCTACACTGTTATCCTATCAGACCCTTGTTCCATGTGCAGGGTTCCAGACAAATGTTTCCCCTGGTGGACATTTTTCAGTGTGTCACGTCCTGACCAGTATTTAGGTATTATTTGTATTGTAGTTTGGTCAGGACGTGGCAGAGGGTATTTGTTTTGGTTGGTGCAGGGTGGTTGGTTGTGTTTAGGGTGTATGATTTGTTAGTTCTGGGTGTTGGGTATGTTCTAGGTTATATTTTCTATGTTCAGTCTAGTTTAGTTTTTCTATGTTTAGGTTTGAGAGTCCTATATATAGGTAAGTGTGTGGGTTTGTTTAGTGTGAGAGATTATATGCTTTGTATAGCGGTGTGCCTTACAAGCCTGTTAGTCGTCGTCATTGTGTTTTTCTTGTGTACGTATTTTGTTTTCGGTTTTGCCTTCTTATCCAGTAATAAAGAAGATGAGTACACATAACCCCGCTGCGTATTGGTCCACTTTCTCCGACAGCGATTTCTCTATATCTTCAGACGAAGAGGAGCGTGACACAGTGGTAGCTCAAGCCCATGTGATTTGGTCACATTTCCAATCCCCAAAAGTCATTCTAAAATCATTATAAACTCACCTGGGGCGGCTGGTATCCTAGTGGTTAGAGCATTGGACTAGTAACCGAAAGGTTGCAAGATCGAATCCCCGAGCTGACAAGGTAAACATCTGTCCTTCTGCCCCTGAACTAGGTCATCATTGAAAATAAGAATTTGTTCTTAACTGACTTGCCTAGTTAAATAAAGGTACAATTTCTAGTCATTCTAAAGTCAATTAGATTCATTGTCTCTCTCTCTCTCCCAATCATTGGAGGCTGCATTCTTTCATGCCACAACCACCGCCAGATGTTGATGTCCCTCTCTACTGTACTCATCATGTTCCACTATTTCTAGGAAAGCATGGGAGAACCAGGGGAGTAGGGGAGAAGCAGGGAAACAAATGGGGGAGCAGAGAGAAGCAGGGGGGAGGTAGTGTAGAAGCAGGGGGGAGCGGAGAGAGAAGCAGGGGAGGAGCAGGGGAGGAATCAGGGGAGAAGCTGGAAGAAACAGGGGGCAAGCAGGGGAGTCGCGCAGGGAAGCAGCAGGGAAGCAGCAGGGAAACAGCAGGGAAGCTATGCTTGGGTAGGATTTTCCCTCACAAAGCTGCTTTCTATGTTATTGTTTTTCATTCCTTCAAACAGAGCTGTGTCTGGGAGGCCTCTGCTAGAACACTCTGGATAAAACATTAAGGCTCCAGGTCTCACAAACACTATATCAGTCCCTGGGAGAACTGTGGGTCATCTAGAATATGGGACTGGTGTATAATTTAGTTAAACATGAAGGAAGGTGGACCGCGAAGGCTACTACTTCTTTGAGTGTGTGACTGTACATGGCTAGAACACATTGGAGGCGGCAATACAAGCCCCATGTCAGAGTATTATGTGTTCTTATTATAGACAAAACAATGGAGAGTGGTAGGAATTACACGATGATCTTCTGTGAATGTGTCTACCTAGTTGTTAGATTTTCCTGATTTGTTTTAGACTAAATCTGACTCTTTGAATCTGACTCTCTACCTCCAACCCACCCATCAGCCCTCTATACTCTACCTCCTCTCCTCTCTCCACTTCCTCTCCCCACCTCCTCTCCTCATCACCCCTCTATACCCTACCTCCTCTCCTCTCCTCTCCCCACCTCCTCTGCTCTCCCCATCACCTCTCTATACCCTACCTCCTCTCCCTACCTCCTCTTCCCACCTCCTCTCCTCTCCCCACATCCTCTTCCCACCTCCTCTCCTCTCCCCATCAGCCCTCTATACCCTACCTCCTCTCCTCTCCCCACCTCCTCTCCCCACTTCCCCTCCTCTCCCCATCACCGCTCTACACCCCACCCCACCCCCTCTCCTCTCCCCACCTCCTCTCCCCACTTCCCCTCCTCTCCCCATCACCCCTCTACACCCCACCTCCTCTCCTCTCCCCACGTCCTCCTCCCACCTCCTCTCCTCTCCCCACCTCCTCTCCTCTCCCCACCTCCTCTTCCCACCTCCTCTCCTCTCCTCTCCCCACTTCCTCTCCTCTCCCCACTTCCTCTCCTCTCCCCATCAGCCCTCTATACCCTACCTCCTCTCCTCTCCTCTCCCCACCTCCTCTTCCCACCTCCTCTCCTCTCCTCTCCCCACTTTCTCTCCTCTCCCCATCAGCCCCCTATATACCCTACCTCCTCTCCTCTCCCCACCTCCTCTTCCCACCTCCTCTCCTCTTCCCACGGCCTCTTCCCACCTCCTCTCCTCTCCCCACTTCCTCTCCTCTCCCCATCACCCCTCTACACCCTACCTCCTCTCCTCTTCCCACCTCCACTCCTCTCCCCACTTCCTCTCCTCTCCCAATCACCCATCTACACCCCACCTCCTCTCCTCTCCTCTCCCCACCTCCTCTCCTCTCTCCACTTCCTCTCCCCATCACCCATCTACACCCCACCTCCTCTCCTCACCCCACCTGCTCTCCTCTCCCCACTTCCTCTCCTCTCCCCATCACCCCTATACACCCCACCTCCTCTCCTCTCCCCACTTCCTCTCCTCACCCCACTTCCTCTCCTCTCCCCACTTCCTCTCCTCTCCCCATCACCCCTCTACACCCAATCTCCTCTCCACTCCCCACCCAACCTCCTCTCCTCTCCCCATCACCCCTCTACACCCCACCTCCTCTCCTATCCCCATCACCCCTCTACACCCAACCTCCTCTCTCCACCACCCTTCTCCCCACCCAACCTCCTCTCCTCTCCCCACCCGACCTCCCCTCCTCTCCCCCTCTCCTCTCCTCATCACCCCTCTACACCCCACCTCCTCTCCTTTCCCCACCTCCTCTCCTCTCCCCTCTACCTCTCCTCTCCTCATCACCCCTCTACACCCCCGCCTCCTCTCTCCACCACCCTTCTCCCCACACAACCTCCTCCTCCCCACCTCACCTCCCCTCCTCTCCTCACCACCCCTCTCCTCTCCCCACCTCCTCTCCCCCACCTCCTCTCCCAGATCTGATCTTCCTGGCCTGTCTGTCAGGTACCCCCTCTCCCCTCCACCAACCACATATCCTGTGTGTGTGTGTGTGTCTGTGCGTGTGTGTGTGTATGTTCCAGACATGTCCTCTCGTCTGACCTGCATGGCCTGTCTGTCAGGTAGCATCAGTCTGCAGCAGATGCCATGTGACCCCCCGGGGCGGCTTGCCAAAAACTAATTGACTCTGAGCCTTGCTAATTGGCGAGCGGAGAATCCCTTAACGAGGCTTTGTGGGGTGACCCACCGGCAGTGATGAAAGCGCTCAGCTTTTCCCCGCTGTGTCAAGGTCTCCTGGGTAATCAGAGTGTCCGCTGACCCGGGGACCGGAGGGCAGGGCCACAGTGGAAAGGATGGTCTGGGCTGGAGGAATGGAGGGATGAGGGATGGAGGGATGAGGGATGGAGGGATGGCAGGGTGGATGGATAGAGGGATGAGGGATGGAGGGATGGCAGGGTGGATGGATGGAGGGATGGAGGGATGGCGGGCCACATTAGAGTGTAGATGATGGTCCTTTCTGGGATGGCTGGATGGAGGGATGGAGGGATGGCGGGGTGGAGGGATGGCGGGCCACATTAGAGTGGAGATGAAGTGATGGAGAGTGGCTGGGCTGATGGGCTGATGGGCTGATGGTAGGGCAGGGCCACAGAGGAGAGGACGGTCTGGGCTTTGGCTGGGGTTGGAGTGGAGGGCCACAGTGAAGTGGAGAGGAGAGGAGAGAGGAGTGGAGTGGGTGTGGTCTGGTCTGGTCTGGGCTGGGGATGGTCTGGGGATGGTCTGGTCTAGGCTGGGGATGGTCTGGTCTGGAGACGGTCTGGTCTGGGGATGGTCTGGTCTGGGGATGGTCTGGTCTAGGCTGGGGATGGTCTGGTCTCGGCTGGGAATGGGCTGGGGATGGTCTGGTCTGGGGATGGTCTGGTCTGGGGATGGTCTGGGCTGGGAATGGTCTGGGCTGGGGATGGTCTGGTCTGGTCTGGGGAGGGGGTGGGGGTGGGGGTGGTCTGGTTTGGGGATGGTCTGGTCTAGGCTGGGGATGGTCTGGTCTGGTCTGGGGATGGTCTGGTCTGGGGATGGTCTGGTCTGGGAATGGTCTGGGCTGGAGATGGTCTGGTCTGGGGATGGGGGTGGTCTGGTCTGGTGATGGGCTGGGCTGGGGATGGGGGTGGTCTGGGGCTGGCGATGGTCTGGGGATGGTCTGGTCTGGGGCTGGGGGTGGTCTGGTCTGGGTATGGGGTGGTCTGGGGATGGTCTGGCCTGGCCTGGGGATGGTCCGGCCTGGGGATGGGGTGGTCTGGGGATGGTCTGGTCTGGGGATGGGGTGGTCTGGGGATGGTCTGGTCTGGGGATGGGGTGGTCTGGGGATGGTCTGGTCTGGGGATGGGTGGTCTGGGGATGGTCTGGTCTGGGGATGAAGCGGAGGGGACGTAGACTAGAGAGTGGGTGGGTGGTCTTGATTCGGTAGGTGCTCTTGATTCAGCTGCCCAATCAGTGTCTGCAGCTTCCACCAGCCCACAGTGAAGTTTATTGTCGACTCTACTGTTTGAGATTTCAAAACGTTTAAAACCACGACTAGAGAGAGACTGTCAACGAATACAGCAAAGAGCTGCTGTTTTCAGGACTTCATGTTTTGTAAAAATATTTACTTTTTTTCTCCCCAATTTCGTGGTATCCAATTGGTTGTTACAGTCTTGCCTCATCTCTGCAACTCCCATACGGACTCGGGAGAGGTGAAGGTTGAGAGCCGTGCGTCCTCCGAAACACGACCCAACCAAGCCGCACTGCTTCTTGACACGATGCCCGCTTAACCTGGAAGCCAGCCGCACCAATGTGTCGGAGGAAACACCGTTACACCAGGCGGTGGTGTCAGCGTGCACTGCGCCCGGCCCGCCACAGGAGTCGCTTGTGCGAGATGGGTCAAGGATATCCCTGCCGGCCAAACCCTCCCCTAACCCGGACAACGCTGGGACAATTGTGCGCCGCCTCATGGGTCTCCCGGTCGCGGCCGGCTGCGACAGAGCCTGGACTCAAACACAGGATCTCTAGTGTCACAGCTAGCACTGTGATGCAGTACCTTAGACCACTGTGATGCAGTACCTTATTAAAACACTGTGATGCAGTACCTTAGACCACTGTGATGCAGTACCTTAGAACACTGTGATGCAGTACCTTAGAACACTGGGCCACTCGGGAGGCCTGGATACGTTTTTATTCAACAGTTTTATAATCCATAAAACGGCCTCTCCCCTTTCCACTCACGCTACAAAGTGTATCGATAGACTCGCTTTGTTATTAACAGCTTGTGTCTTTCTAATATCGATGGAGTATTTCACGTTCTCTGGTCATAGGAGGTAACCACATGAAATAATTAAATGCGACTCGAGTTTCGCCATCAACTGGAAGACGGTGTCTCATTTTTGGCCCCTCCCTCCCTCCATCCGCTGAGACTGACCATCAGATGCAGGCACCATCAGTCCAATTATTAAAAACATTTAAAAGCTAATGATTTTGCGTCCTACCTGACAGGTCGCTCCTACCAGGTGGCGTGGCGAGAATCTGTCTCCGCACCATGCGCTCTCACCACTGGTGTCCCCCAGGGCTCTGTTCTAGGCCCTCTCCTATTCTCGCTATACACCAAGTCACTTGGCTCTGTCATATCCTCACATGGTCTCTCCTATCATTGCTATGCAGACGACACACAATTAATCTTCTCCTTTCCCCCTTCTGATAACCAGGCGGCGAATCACATCTCTGCATGTCTGTCAGACATATCAGTGTGGATGACGGATCACCACCTCAAGCTGAACCTCGGCAAGACGGAGCTGCTCTTCCTCCCGGGGAAGGACTGCCCGTTCCATGATCTCGCCATCACGGTTGACAACTCCCTTGTGTCCTCCTCCCAGAGTGCTAAGAACCTTGGCGTGATCCTGGACAACACCCTGTCGTTCTCCACTAACATCAAGGCGGTGACCCGATCCTGTAGGTTCACGCTCTCCAACATTCGCAGAGAACGACCCTGCCTCACACAGGAAGCGGCGCAGGTCCTAATCCAGGCACTTGTCATCTCCCGTCTGGATTACTGCAACTCGCTGTTGGCTGGGCTCCCTGCCTGTGCCATTAAACCCCTACAACTCATCCAGAATGCCGCAGCCCGTCTGGTGTTCAACCTTCCCAAGTTCTCTCACGTCACCCCGCTCCTCCGCTCTCTCCACTGGCATCCAGTTGAAGCTCGCATCCGCTACAAGACCATGGTGATTGCCTACGGAGCTGTGAAGGGAACGGCACCTCCATACCTTCAGGCTCTGATCAGGCCCTACACCCAAACAAGGGCACTGCGTTCATCCACCTCTGGCCTGCTGGCCCCCCTACCTCTGAGGAAGCACAGTTCCCGCTCAGCCCAGTCAAAACTGTTCGCTGCTCTGGCACCCCAATGGTGGAACAAGCTCCCTCACGACGCCAGGACAGCGGAGTCAATCACCACCTTCCGTAGACACCTGAAACCCCACCTCTTTAAGGAATACCTAGGATAGGATAAAGTAATCCTTCTAACCCCCCCCCCCCCCCCCCTAAAAGATTTAGATGCACTATTGTAAAGTGGTTGTTCCACTGGATATCATAAGGTGAATGCACCAATTTGTAAGTCGCTCTGGATAAGAGCGTCTGCTAAATGACTTAAATGTAAATGTAAATGTAATTTCAATTTATGCTTCACGAGTAATACAACAAATGATGTATTACCAGTGTGATCATACACTTCATGTTTTGAAATAGAAAATGTTCTCAGAAGAACAACATTGGCAGGGCAATTTAAGAATAGCCAATACGGTGATAATGTATTGAGCCTATAGACAACTGCACAAACCTCATTACTAAAGTACTGTTTTTAATAACATTATGTTGCATAGGCTTTTTTTAAGTCATGTTATAAATATATATATATACTGCTCAAAAAAATAAAGGGAACACTTAAACAACACATCCTAGATCTGAATGAAAGAAATAATCTTATTAAATACTTTTTTCTTTACATAATTGAATGTGCTGACAACAAAATCACAAAAATAATCAATGGAAATCCAATTTATCAACACATGGAGGTCTGGATTTGGAGTCACACTCAAAATTAAAGTGGAAAACCACACTACAGGCTGATCCAACTTTGATGTAATGTCCTTAAAACAAGTCAAAATGAGGCTAAGTAGTGTGTGGCCTCCACGTTCCTGTATGACCTCCCTACAACGCCTGGGCATGCTCCTGATGAGGTGCTGGATGGTCTCCTGCGGGATCTCCTCCCAGACCTGGACTAAAGCATCCGCCAACTCCTGGACAGTCTGTGGTGCAACGTGGCATTGGTGGATGGAGCGAGACATGATGTCCCAGATGTGCTCAATTGGATTCAGCTCTGGGGAACGGGCGGGCCAGTCCATAGCATCAATGCCTTCCTCTTGCAGGAACTGCTGACACACTCCAGCCACATGAGGTCTAGCATTGTCTTGCATTAGGAGGAACCCAGGGTCAACCGCACCAGCATATGGTCTCACAAGGGGTCTGAGGATCTCATCTCGGTACCTAATGGCAGTCAGGCTACCTCTGGCGAGCACATGGAGGGCTGTGCGGCCCCCCCAAAGAAATGCCACCCCACACCATGACTGACCCACCACCAAACTGGTCATGCTGGAGGATGTTGCAGGCAACAGAACGTTCTCCACGGCGTCTCCAGACTCTGTCACGTCTGTCACATGTGCTCAGTATGAACCTGCTTTCATCTGTGAAGAGCACAGGGCGCCAGTGGCAAATTTGCCAATCTTGGTGTTCTCTGGCAAATGCCAAATGTCCTGCACGGTGTTGGGCTGTAAGCACAACCCCCACCTGTGGACGTCGGGCCCTCATACCACCCTCATGGAGTCTGTTTCTGACCGTTTGAGCAGACACATGCACATTTGTGGCCTGCTGGAGGTCATTTTGCAGGGCTCTGGCAGTGCTTCTCCTGCTCCTCCTTGCACAAAGGCGGAGGTAGCGGTCCTGCTGCTGGGTTGTTGCACTCCTACGGCCTCCTCCACGTCTCCTGATGTACTGGCCTGTCTCCTGGTAGCGCCTCCATGCTCTGGACACTACGCTGACAGACACAGCAAACCTTCTTGCCACAGCTCGCATTGATGTGCCATCCTGGATGAGCTGCACTACCTGAGCCACTTGTGTGGGTTGTAGACTTCGTCTCATGCTACCACTAGAGTGAAAGCACCGCCAGCATTCAAAAGTTACCAAAACATCAGCCAGGAAGCATAGGAACTGAGAAGTGGTCTGTGGTCCCCACCTGCAGAACCACTCCTTTATTGGGGGTGTCTTGCTAATTGCCTATAATTTCCACCTGTTGTCTATTCCATTTGCACAACAGCATGTGAAATGTGTGTTGAAATCAGTGTTGCTACTTAAGTGGACAGTTTGATTTCACAGAAGTGTGATTGACTTGGAGTTACATTGTGTTGTTTAAGTGTTCCCTTTATTTTTTTTAGCAGTGTATATAATCTGAGCGGTAGATCTCAGCCTGCGTTTCAACTCAGAAAAGGTTGTTGACCTCTGTGTTACAGGGTTCATGATTCTTGTATCTAAACCAAAATAAATCATTTTAAGATTGTTTTCTACATCGATTGGTGGTCTAAGGTCTTAAACCTAGAATGAAAGGTGCATCCTTGTAGCTGTGTGGGTTAATATAGTCAAAATGTTTGCCTTGGGGTAAGTTGAACCAATGGCCGTCATAAATCAAACACATTACGATTACATTTTGTCAGTGTTATGCCTAATATTGATAGTGTCATGCATATGAACTCATTTGTATTGTTCCAGAGCAGACATCATCATGCCCTGTGTATACAAATATAAAACAAGCAAGGGTCTAGCCCTTCATGAGGTTCTGGAGAGAGCAGGAAGTGAGAGAAGGGAAGAGGTCCAGCAGCAGCAAGTGATGAAGAAATAGAGAATGACTAAAAAGACAACGAACATGTAACTGTTTGAAAGAGAGGCTATGACAGAGTAGCAGAGGAACACAAGGTCTTATCTGATGACATGGAGTCTGAGCTTGATAAACATATCAAGAATGTCGCAGGCCAGTTTTATGGGCTCAGTACATTCCAATGCAGAGAACTTGCCTACGAATTGGCATATCGAATCAACACCCCAGTCCAAGACAACTGGTTAAGGAATGGAAGGGTAAGTGGTAAACAGAGAGCTCTATATCTGAATGTAGGCATACATTTAACATATACAAGATACCACACCCTCATTCCATGAATTCAACTTTGACCTACAAGCAATCACTTACCCCAAGGAGGCTCAACTACCCCTGTCTCTATATTCAACTACCCCTGTCCCTATACTCTATTACCGCTGTCCCTATACTCAATTACCCCTGTCCCTATACTCAACTACCCCTTTCCTCAACTACCCCTGTCTCTATGTTCAACTACCCCTGTCCCTATACTCAATTACCCCTGTCTATATACTCAACGACCCCTGTCCCTACACTCAATTATCCATGTCCCTATACTCAATTACCCCTGTCCCTATACTCAACTACCCCAGTCCTCAACTACCCCCACGTCTCTATGTTCAACTACCCCTGTCCCTATACTCAATTACCCCTGTCTATATACTCAACTACCCCTGTCCCTATACTCAAATACCCCTGTCCCTATACTCAACTACCCCTGTCCTAAATTAGCCCTGTCTATATACTCAACTAACCCTGTCCCTATACTCAATTACCCCTGTCCCTATACTCAACTACCCCTGTCCTCAACTACCCCTGTCTCTATGTTCAACTACCGGCCTGTCTATATACTCAACTACCCCTGTCCCTATACTCAATTACCCCTGTCTCTATACTCAACTACCCCTGTCTCTATGCTCAACTACCCCTGCCCCTATACTCAACTACCCCTGTCTCTATGCTCAACTACCCCTGTCCCTGTACTCAACTACCCCTGTCTCTGTACTCAACAACTCTTGTACCTATACTCAATTACCCCTGTCCCTATACTCAACTACCCCTGTCCTCAACTACCCCTGTCTCTATGTTCAACTACCCATGTTCCTATTCTCAACCACCCCTGTCCCTATACTCAACTACCCCTGTCCTCAACTACCCCTGTCCCTATACTCAACTACCCCTGTCCCTATACTCAACTACCCCTGTCCTCAACTACCCCTGTCTCTATGTTCAACTACCCCTGTCTATATACTCAACTACCCCTGTCCCTATACTCAATTACCCCTGTCCCTATACTCAACTACCCCTGTCTATATACTCAACTACCCCTGTCTCGTACTCAACTACCCCTGTCCCTAAACTCAATTACCCCTGTCCCTTTACTCAACTACCCCTGCCCCTATACTCAACTACCCCTGTCTCTATGCTCAACTACCCCTGTCCCTGTACTCAACTACCCCTGTCTCGTACTCAACTACCCCTGTCCCTAAACTCAATTACCCCTGTCCCTTTACTCAACTACCTCTGTCCCTATACTCATCTACCCCTGTCTCTATACTCAACTACCCCTGTCCTCACCTACCCTGTCTCTATACTCAACTACCCCTGTCTCTATGCTCAACTACCCCTGCCCCTATACTCAACTACCCCTGTCTCTATGCTCAACTACCCCTGTCTCTGTACTCAACTACCCCTGTCCCTATACTCAATTACCCCTGTCCCTATACTCAACCACCCCTGTCTCGTACTCAACTACCCCTGTCCCTAAACTCAATTACCCCTGTCCCTTTACTCAACTACCCCTGCCCCTATACTCAACTACCCCTGTCTCTATGCTCAACTACCCCTGTCCCTGTACTCAACTACCCCTGTCTCGTACTCAACTACCCCTGTCCCTAAACTCAATTACCCCTGTCCCTTTACTCAACTACCCCTGTCCCTATACTCAACTACCCTTGTCCTCAACTACCCCTGTATCTATACTCAACTACCCCCGTCTATATACTCAACTACCCCTGTCTCTATACTCAACTACCCCTGTCCTCACCTACCCTGTCTCTATACTCAACTACCCCTGTCTCTATGCTCAACTACCCCTGCCCCTATACTCAACTACCCCTGTCTCTATGCTCAACTACCCCTGTCCCTGTACTCAACTACCCCTGTCTCTGTACTCAACTACCCCTGTCCCTATACTCAATTACCCCTGTCCCTATACTCAACCACCCCTGTCTCTATACTCAACTACCCCTGTCTCTATGCTCAACTACCCCTGCCCCTATACTCAACTACCCCTGTCTCTATACTCAACTACCCCTGTCCCTGTACTCAACTACCCCAGTTTCTGTACTCAACTACCCCTGTCCCTATACTCAACTACCCCTGTCTCTATACTCAACTACCCCTTTCCCGATACTCAACTACCCCCGTCTCTATACTCAACTACCCCTGTCCCTATACTCAACTACCCCTGTCCCTATACTCAACTACCCCCGTCTATATACTCAACTACCCCTGTCCCTATACTCAACTACCCTTGTCCTCAACTACCCCTGTCTCTATACTCAACTACCCCTGTCTCTGTACTCAACTACCCCTGTCTCTATGCTCAAATACCCCTGTCCCTATACTCAACTACCCCTGTCCTCAACTACCCCTGTCTCTATGTTCAACTACCCCTGTCCCTATACTCAATTTCCCCTGTCCCTATACTCAACTACACCTGTCCTCAACTACCCTGTCTCTATACTCAACTACCCCTTTCTCTATGCTCAACTACCCCTGCCCCTATACTCAACTACCCCTGTATCTATGCTCAACTACCCCTGTCCCTGTAATCAACTACCCCTGTCTCTGTACTCAACTACCCTTGTCCCTATACTCAATTACCCCTGTCAACTACCCTTGTCCCTATACTCAACTACCCCTGTCCCTATACTCAACTACCCCTGTCCTCAACTACCCCTGTCTCTATACTCAACTACCCCTGTCCCGATACTCAACTACTCCTGTCCCTATACTCAAATTCCCCTGTCCCTATACTCAACTACCCCTGTCCTCAACTACCCCTGTCTCTATACTCAACTACCCCGTCTCTATACTCAACTACCCCTGTCCCTATACTCAACTACCCCTGTCCCTTTACTCAACTACCCCTGTCCCTATACTCAAATTTCATGTCCCTATACTCAACTACCCCCGTCCCTATACTCAACTACCCATGTCCTCAACTACCCCTGTCACTATACTCAACTACCCCTGTCCCTATACTCAACTACCACTGTCCTCAACACTAGAGGCTCTTTGTTTTAGAACTAATCCAGGAAACACTAGAGGCTCTTTGTTTTAGAACTAATCCACAAACACTAGAGGCTCTTTGTTTTAGAACTAATCCACAAACACCAGAGACTCTTTGTTTTAGAGCTCATCCAGAAACACTAGAGGCTCTTTGTTTTGGAGCTCATCCAGAAACACTAGAGACTATTTATTTTATAGCTCAACCTGGAAACACTAAATGCTCTTTGTTTTAGAACTCATCCAGTAACACTAGTCTCTTTGTTTTAGAGGTTATCTAGAAAACACTAGAGGCTCTTTGTTTTAGAACTAATCCAGGAAAACATAGAGGCTCTTTGTTTTAGAACTAATCCAGAAACACTAAAGGCTCTTTGTTTTAGAACTAATCCACAAACACTAGAGGCTCTTTGTTTTAGAACTAATCCAGGAAACACTAGAGACTCTTTGTTTTAGAACTAATCCAGGAAACACTAGAGGCTCTTTGTTTTAGAACTGATCTAGAAACACTAGAGGCTCTTTGTTTTAGAACTAATCCACAAACACTAGAGTCTCTTTGTTTTAGAACTAATCCAGAAACACTAGAGGCTCTTTGTTTTAGAACTAATCCAGGAAACACTAGAGGCTCTTTGTTTTAGAACTAATCCACGAAACACTAGAGGCTCTTTGTTTTAGAGCTAATCCACAAACACTAGAGCCTATTTGATTTAGAGCTCATCCAGGAAACACTAGAGTCTCTTTGTTTTAGAGCTCATCCAGAAACACTAGAGACTCTTTGTTTTAGAGCTAATCCAGAAACACCAGAGGCTCTTTGTTTTAGAACTAATCCAGAAACACTAGAGTCTCTTTGTTTTAGAACTAATCCAGGAAACACCAGAGGCTCTTTGTTTTAGAACTAATCCAGCAAACACTAGAGGCTCTTTGTTTTAGAACTAATCCAGGAAACACTGAGACGCTCTTTGTTTTAGAACTGATCCAGAAACACTAGAGGCTCTTTGTTTTAGAACTAATCCAGAAACACTGAAACGCTCTTTGTTTAAGAACTGATCTAGAACCACTAGAGGCTCTTTGTTTTAGAACTAATCCAGAAACACTAGTGGCTCTTGTTTTAGAACTAATCCAGAAACACCAGAGGCTCTTTGTTTTAAAACTAATCCAGAAACACCAGAGACTCTTTGTTTTAAAACTCATTCAGAAACACCAGAGACTCTTTGTTTTAAAACTCATCCAGAAACACCAGAGACTCTTTGTTTTAAAACTCATCCACAAACACCAGAGGCTCTTTGTTTTAGAGCTCATCCAGAAACACCAGAGGCTCTTTGTTTTGGAGCTCATCCACAAACACCAGAGACTCTTTGTTTTAGAGCTCATCCAGAAACACCAGAGGCTCTTTGTTTTAAAACTCATCCAGAAACACCAGAGACTCTTTGTTTTAAAACTCATTCAGAAACACTAGAGGCTCTTTGTTTTAAAACTCATCCAGAAACACCAGAGACTCTTTGTTTTAAAACTCATTCAGAAACACCAGAGACTCTTTGTTTTAAAACTCATCCAGAAACACTAGAGGCTCTTTGTTTTAGAACTAATCCACAAACACTAGAGGCTCTTTGTTTTAGAACTAATCCACAAACACTAGAGGCTCTTTGTTTTAGAACTAATCCACAAACACTTGAGGCTCTTTGTTTTAGAACTGATCTAGAAACACTAGAGGCTCTTTGTTTTAGAACTAATCCACAAACACTAGAGGGTCTTTGTTTTAGAACTAATCCACAAACACTAGAGGCTCTTTGTTTTAGAACTAATCCACAAACACTAGAGACTCTTTGTTTTAGAACTAATCCACAAACACTAGAGGCTCTTTGTTTTAGAACTAATCCAGAAACACCAGAGACTCTTTGTTTTAGAACTAATCCACAAACACTAGAGGCTCTTTGTTTTAGAACTAATCCACAAACACTAGAGGCTCTTTGTTTTAGAACTAATCCACAAACACTAGAGGCTCTTTG
>NC_138305.1:9215000-9222500 GCF_965601325.2 Salmo salar
ACCCTGCTGTAAAGACTTGTTGAACCTTGCTTCTCTGGGGCACTGCCCTGGCCACCCCTCTGTCTGTCTGTCTGTCTGTCTGTCTGTCTGTCTGTCTGTCTGTCTGTCTGTCTGTCTGTCTGTCTGTCTGTCTGTCTGTCTGTCTGTCTGTCTGTCTGTCTGTCTGTCTGTCTGTCTGTTTTTCTGTAGTGTATACCTGTCCACACTGTACCGGCCTTTCTGTAGCATGTACCTGGCCAGGCTCAGAACACTCTCTCTCTCTCTCTCTCTCTCTCTCTCTCTCTTTCCCTCTCTTTCCCTCTCTTTCCCTCTCTTTCCCTCTCTCTTTCCCTCTCTCTTTCCCTCTGGTATGTTACAGCTCTATACCATTTAATGTACACGATAACCCCTGGGCCGTCCCCTGGGCCACATGAGACAACGCTCCTCTCCTCTCCTCACTTCCCTCGTCTGATCCCCCTCTCTCTCCTCTTCTGATCTTGACGTGCATCCAGTCTCATTACCTGGCCCTCTGAGACCAAGACACGTGTGGGGTTAGAGTCTCTACAGAGGAAAGACAGGGTGTCGTTTGGGACGAAGATCCAGTGTGCTGTTTGTATTATATTAAGTACTCTGCCTGCCCAACATGTTACAGCTCTTATTCTCTCTCAATTCAACTCAACTCAATTCAACTCAACTCAACTCAACTCAATTCAACTCAATTCAACTCAACTCAATTCAATTCAATTCAACTCAACTCAATTCAACTCAACTCAATTCAACTCAATTCAATTCAACTCAACTCAACTCAACTCAATTCAATTCAATTCATGTATAGCTTGCCAAAGCTTACTTTGGAGATTAAGCAATTAATTTACAATATTAACATAATTAAAATAATAATAATCAATATTGTCAACAGGACAATCAATAACAACAAGGGTCAAAATGACCATACAATGGACAGTAACTATAACAATAAGCATAGAGGACATGTGCAGGTTGATTGGTCTGTCAGACACTGTCCCTCATCTTATGACAGGCAGCAATGGAGTGCTCTGCTAACCCACATTTCTCTGCGTCCTCCCCCAACAGGACGGGTAGCCTATCCTCATTAGAGAGGTCTTTGAAACCTTGAATAAGGGTTTCAAATTTGGGGAAATGACACTCTAACTGTTTTATATTATTTTTACATTTTGTCAGGAAATGCAGCTCCGTCTCAGGTTCTGCTGTTGTGCAGTGGTTGCACAGCCTTTCCTCTTGGCCTTCCCTCCTCAGGACCCTCTGGATGAGGGTCCTGAGGCTTCAGTGTGTTAGTAGAACAGGTTTGTGAACTCAGTCCCAGGACCAGCTGGATGATGGGACTCTTTTCTTTGCTCAGCTCTTGGCATTGCAGGGCTTGGTAATGATATGAGAGGGGGTCACTGTATTTTAGATGTTTCCAAAACTTAATTGGTCTTTTTTGCGTTTTTATTATTAGTGGATATTGGCCTAATTCTGCCCTGCATGCATTGTTTGTAGTTTTCCTCTGGACATGTAGGAGAATCTTACAGAACTCTGCATGCAGGGTTTCAATGGGGTGTTTGCCCCATTGGGTGAAATCTTCTTTTGCAAGTGGACCCAACACCCCGCTGCCATAAAGTGCAATTGTTTCAATGACACATTCAATTAGTTTTAGCCACATTTTTATAGGTATTTCCATTAGAATTTGTTTCATTTAATGGCGTAGAATGCCCTGTGTGCTTTCTCGCTCAGTTAATTCACCGCATCATTAAGGTGTCTAGTTGAGCTTATTTTAAACCTAAGTAAGTGTAGTGTGTGCAGTAGTCTTTATTTTGGATATTTATTTTGGGGGGGTTTTACTTGCAGGGCCCAGGTCTGACAGAACTGCTGTAGCAGGTCCTCCAGGCTGTGCTGTAGGCCATGTGCTGTGGGTGACCTCAGGCACAGGTCATCTGCGAAGAGCAGGCATTCAAACTCTGAATTGCGAAGATGTTTATGGAGCTCAGGGGCTGAGGATGTTTATGGAGTAGTGGCCTCTCTACCTGTTACAGCTCTTTCTCTCTCTCTTCCTAACCCTAACCTCCTCTAACCTCCTCTAACCTCATCTAAACCCCTCTTCCTGACCCTAACCTCCTCTTCCTGACCCTAACCTCCTCTTCCTAACCCTAACCTCCTCTAACCTCCTCTTCCTGACCCTAACCTCCTCTTCCTAACCCTAACCTCCTCTAACCTCCTCTTCCTGACCCTATCCTCCACTTCCTGACCCTAACCTCCTCTAATCTCCTCTTCCTGACCCTAATCTCCTCTTTCTGACCCTAACCTCCTCTAATCTCCTCTTCCTGACCCTAATCTCCTCTTTCTGACCCTAACCTCCTCTAATCTCCACTTCCTGACCCTAACCTCCTCTAATCTCCTCTTCCTGACCCTAATATCCTCTTCCTGACCCTAACCTCCTCTAATCTCCTCTTCCTGACCCTAACCTCCTCTAATCCCTCTTCCTGACCCTAATCTCCTCTTCCTGACCCTAACCTCCTCTAATCTCCTCTTCCTAACCCTAACCTCCTCTAATCTCCTCTTCCTGACCCTAACCTCCTCTAATCACCTCTTCCTGACCCTAATCTCCTCTTCCTGACCCTAACCTCCTCTAATCTCCTCTTCCTAACCCTAACCTCCTCTAATCTCCACTTCCTGACCCTAACCTCCTCTAATCTCCTCTTCCTGACCCTAATCTCCTCTTCCTGACCATAACCTCCTCTAATCTCCTCTTCCTGACCCTAACCTCCTCTTCCTGACCCTAACCTCCTCTAACCTCCTCTTCCTGACCCTAACCTCCACTTCCTGACCCTAACCTCCTCTTCCTGACCCTAACCTCCTCTTCCTGAACCTAACCTCCTCTTCCTGAACCTAACCTCCTGTTCCTGACCCTAACCTCCTCTAACCTCCTCTTCCTGACCCTAACCTCCTCTAATCTCCTCTTCCTGACCCTAACCTCCTCTAACCTCCTCTTCCTGACCCTAACCTCCTCTTCCTGACCCTAACCTCCACTTCCTGACCCTAACCTCCTCTTCCTGACCCTAACCTACACTTCCTGACCCTAACCTCCTCTTCCTGACCCTAACCTACACTTCCTGACCCTAACCTCCTCTCCCTGACCCTAACCTCAACTTCCTGACCCTAACCTCCTCTTCCTGACCCTAACCTACACTTCCTGACCCTAACCTCCTCTTCCTGACCCTAACCTACACTTCCTGACCCTAACCTCCTCTCCCTGACCCTAACCTCAACTTCCTGACCCTAACCTCCTCTAATCTCCTCTTCCTGAACCTAACCTCCTCTAATCTCCACATCCTGACCCTAACCTCCTCTTCCTGACCCTAACCTCTTCTTTCTGACCCTAAACTCCTGTAATCTCCTCTTCCTGACCCTAACCTCCTCTAACCTCCACTTCCTGACCCTAACCTCCTCTTCCTAACCCTAACCTCCTCTAACCTCCACTTCCTGACCCTAACCTCCTCTTTCTAACCCTAACCTCTTCTTCCTGACCCTAACCTCCACTTCCTGACCTAACCTCCTCTAATCTCCTCTTCCTGGCCCTAATCTCCTCTTCCTGACCCTAACCTCCTCTAATCTCCTCTTCCTGACCCTAACCTCCTCTAATCTCCTCTTCCTGACCCTAACCTCCTCTTCCTGAACCTAACCTCCTCTAATCTCCTCTTCCTGACCCTAACCTCCTCTTCCTGACCCTATCCTCCACTTCCTGACCCTATCCTCTTCTTTCTGACCCTAACCTCCTCTAATCTCCTCTTCCTGACCCTAACCTCCTCTAACCTCCACTTCCTGACCCTAACCTCCTCTTCCTAACCCTAAACTCCTCTAATCTCCACTTCCTGACCCTAACCTCCTCTTCCTAACCCTAACCTCCTCTTCCTGACCCTAACCTCCCCTAACCCCCTCTAACCCCCTCTTCCTGATCCTAACCTCCTCTTCCTAACCCTAACCTCCACTTCCTGACCCTAACCAGCCCTCTAATCTCCTCTTCCTGACCCTAATCTCCTCTTCCTGACCCTAACCTCCTCTAATCTCCTCTTCCTAACCCCAACCTCCCCTAACCTCCTCTTCCTGACCCTAACCTCCTCTTCCTGACCCTATCCTCCACTTCCTGACCCTAACCTCCTCTTCCTGACCCTAACCTCCTCTAACCTCCACTTTCTGACCCTAACCTCCTCTTCCTGACCCTAACCTCCTCTTCCTGACTCTAACCTCCACTTCCTGACCCTAACCTCCTCTTCCTAACCCTAACCTCCTCTAATCTCCACTTCCTGACCCTAACCTCCTCTTCCTAACCCTAACCTCCTCTTCCTGACCCTAACCTCCCCTAACCCCCTCTAACCCCCTCTTCCTGACACTAACCTCCTCTTCCTAACCCTAACCTCCACTTCCTGACCCTAACCTCCTCTAATCTCCTCTTCCTGACCCTAATCTCCTCTTCCTTACCCTAACCTCCTCTAATCTCCTCTTCCTAACCCCAACCTCCCCTAACCTCCTCTTCCTGACCCTAACCTCCTCTTCCTGACCCTATCCTCCACTTCCTGACCCTAACCTCCTCTTCCTGACCCTAACCTCCTCTAACCTCCACTTCCTGACCCTAACCTCCTCTTCCTGACCCTAACCTCCTCTTCCTGACTCTAACCTCCACTTCCTGACCCTAACCTCCTCTTCCTGACCCTAACCTCCTCTTCCTGACCCTAACCTCCTCTTCCTGACCCTTATCTCCACTTCCTGACCCTAACCTCCTCTAAGCCCCTCTTCCTGACCCTAACCTCCTGTTCCTGACCCCAACCTATTCTTCCTGACCCTCACCTCCTCTAACCTCCACTTCCTGACCCTAACCTCCTCTAAGCCCCTCTTCCTGACCCTAACCTCCTGTTCCTGACCCTAACCTCTTCTTCCTGACCCTAACCTCCTCTAACCTCCTCTTCCTGACCCTAATCTCCTCTTCCTGACCCTTACCTCCTCTTCCTGACCCTAACCTCCTCTTCCTAACCCTAACCTCCTCTTCCTGACCCTAACCTCCTCTTCCTGACCGTAACCTACACTTCCTGACCCTAACCTCCTTTTCCTGACCCTAACCTCCACTTCCTGACTCTAACCTCCTCTTCCTGACTCTAACCTCCTCTTCCTGACCCTAACCTCCACTTCCTGACCCTAATCTCCTCTAACCTCCACTTCCTGACCCTAACCTCCTCTAATATCCTCTTCCTGACCCTAACCTCCTCTAATCTCCACTTCCTGACCCTAACCTTCTCTTCCTGACCCTAACCTCTTCTTTCTGACCCTAACCTCCTCTAACCTCCTCTTCCTGACCCTATCCTCCTCTAATCTCCTCTTCCTGACCCTAACCTCCTCTTCCTAACCCTAACCTCCTCTAATCTCCACTTCCTGACCCAACTAACCTCCTCTTCCTAACCCTAACCTCCTCTTCCTGACCCTAACCTCCCCTAACCCCCTCTAACCCCCTCTTCCTGACCCTAACCTCCTCTTCCTAACCCTAACCTCCACTTCCTGACCCTAACCAGCCCTCTAATCTCCTCTTCCTGACCCTAATCTCCTCTTCCTGACCCTAACCTCCTCTAATCTCCTCTTCCTAACTTCCCTAACTTCCCCTAACCTCCTCTTCCTGACCCTATCCTCCACTTCCTGACCCTAACCTCCTCTTCCTGACCCTAACCTCCTCTAACCTCCACTTCCTGACCCTAACCTCCTCTTCCTGACCCTAACCTCCTCTTCCTGACTCTAACCTCCACTTCCTGACCCTAACCTCCTCTTCCTAACCCTAACCTCCTCTAATCTCCACTTCCTGACCCTAACCTCCTCTTCCTGACCCTAACCTCCTCTTCCTGACCCTAACCTCCCCTCACCCCCTCTAACCCCCTCTTCCTGACCCTAACCTCCTCTTCCTAACCCTAACCTCCACTTCCTGACCCTAACCTCCTCTAATCTCCTCTTCCTGACCCTAATCTCCTCTTCCTTACCCTAACCTCCTCTAACCTCCTCTTCCTAACCCCAACCTCCCCTAACCTCCTCTTCCTGACCCTAACCTCCTCTTCCTGACCCTATCCTCCACTTCCTGACCCTAACCTCCTCTTCCTGACCCTAACCTTTGATTCTTGCTGTGCAGGCCTCAACTCTGGGAACTGGGTGTTCCCCCTTGCTTGTCCGTGTGGTGGAGCTGGTCTGTCTAGTGGGAGAGGCTTAAGACTGTATCACAACCGACCGTGAATGGGAGTCCAATAAGGGCGGTACACAATTGGCCCAGCGTCGCTCGGGTTTGGCTGGGGTAGGCCCGTCATTGTAAATGTAAATATTCTTAACTGACTTGCTTAGTTAAATAAAGGTAAAATAAAAAAAAATATGCAGCCCAGCCCTGGTCCGTGCCGGCCCAGCCCTGGTCCGTGTCGCCCAGCCCTGGTCCGTGCAGCCCAGCCCTGGTCCATGCAGCCCTGGTCCGTGCAGCCCAGCCCTGGTCCGTGCAGCCCAGCCCTGGTCCGTGCAGCCCAGGCCCTGGTCCGTGCAGCCCAGCCCCGGGTCCATGCAGCCCAGCCCAACTAGAGCTGGGCGATATGGCTTAAAGAATCATATCTCGATTTGTAGAAATGTGTTGGACGATTCAATATGATATAGTTCTCTAAATAAGCTTTGTTGTTCAATTAAAGGTCAAATCCACTCAATTTTAAACAGTTAGCTATAATCTAATGAATTCAGGGCTTGTGATATTATACCCAGGATAAATATAAGCCTTTCACAACCATAAGACCCACTAATAATAAAATTATTTGATCAAAATAATAATTTAACCTGCTTTTTTTTTTGCAATAATCACTGATCTGTCTATGAAAACTTCCATATTTTTTTGTCACAAATGTAACCAGAAGCATGCATAACTACAGGCTTGTCGTAGCAGGCATTATATCAAATGAACACAGGCCTCAGAAACAATCTCTCAAGCACAAGCCCACTTGATAGTGAGTAGCAAGCTTATCCTCATATTTCAAGTGTAGCCAACTTGGATCTGTCCACTTGCAAACAAGGTAGAACAGTTGAATTGTTATGAACATACCCTGCTGTCTGTTTCTGTTTGAAACAGCATGCTAGCCTGTCCCCTTTTTGTTCAGATGTTGAAATCAAGTGGTCAACCTTATTTCTCAGAATGAGAATGAGTTTTATACTTATTGTACATTTTATAAAACACAGACTAGACAGCTAGTATAACAGTCTTTGGTTAAAATGCTGCTAGCTCTATTACAGTAAAATAATGTCTCAATGTGTTTCGGTGTCTATACGACCAAACCTAATGCAAATTAGCGAGTTGAAACCGCTTGTCAGAGACGAAGAAGAGATCGCAAATCTTTGTTGTTGTGAGTGACAGAGGGGAGGGGCTTGGTGTGAGAGGAAAGGGGGAGGGGCTTGGTGTGAGAGGAAAGGGGGAGGGGTTTGGTGTGAGAGACAAGGGGGAGGGGCTTG
>NC_138305.1:9225000-9242500 GCF_965601325.2 Salmo salar
CTTTCTCCGCCCTCTCTATGTCTATTTATTGGCAAGGGAAACATATGTTTACATTGCCAAAGCAAATGGAATAGACAGTAAACAAAAAGGAAATAAACAAGGGAAACATTAGTGAACATTACACTGACAAACATTATAAATGTTATATTATTGACTATGTACAATGTTCTATACTTTTTACATTGACCCCCCCACCACCATTTGTTTTTACACTGCTGCTACTCGCTGTTTATTATCTATGCATCGTCACTTTACCCCTACCTACATATACAAATTACCTCGACTAACCTGTACCCCCGCACACACTGACTCGGTACTGGTACCCCCTGTATGTAGCCTCGTTATTGTTAAGTTATTGTGTTACTTTTTATATATATTTTTTGTTTATTTGATAAATATTTTCTTAACTCTTTCTTGAACTGCACTGTTGGTTAAGGGCTTGTAAGTAAACTCTACACTTGTAAACTCTACACTTGTTGTATTCGACGAATGTGGCAAATAAAGTTTTGATTTGATTTGCTCAATGTTTGATTTGTTTTCAAATTCTTTGTGGGTCTGTTTGATCTGTGGGAAATATGTGTATCTAATATGGTCATATATTTGGCAGGAGGTTAGGAAGTGTAGCTCAGTTTCCACCTCATTTTGTGGGCAGTGTGCACATAGCCTGTCTTCTCTTAAGAGCCAGGTCTGCCTACGGTGGCAAGGCAATAGCAAGGCTATGCTCACTGAGTCTGCACATAGTCAAGGATTTTCTTAATTTAGGGTCAGTCACGTTTAGGGTCAGTCTCTCTCTCTCTCTCTGGTTCTCTCTCTCTTTCCCTTTCTCTATCTTTATCTCGTTCTCTCTCTCTGTTTCTCTCTGGCTCTCTCTCTCTCCCCTTCTCTATCTTTATATCTTTCTCTCTCTCTCTCTCAGAGGTGCTGCTGCTTGCTTTTCAGGGCTAACTGATGATGATCAATAGGGAAGAGGTGGGTGGTCAGAAGAGAATAGAATAGAAAGCGCTCTGCTTAGCTGGCGACGTCTGAGGAAGAAAATTGAAACCTTCAACAGCTTCTATATGTGTGTGGACAAGGGTTTGCAAAATTCGGATAACGTTCCCAAAATTCAGAGAAATTTCATGTTGGAGGAGTCCCTTCTGATTCTTCCCTTCCAATTTCAGGAAAACTCCAGGAAATGTGGCAACGTTTGAGGAATTTTATACCCTTATTCTCATTCTCGACTTTTTAATTACACTAAATAACTCACTGTGCTCATACTGTAAACAGTTCCAGGACTAACACCAGTAACACTACAGTTCTAGGACTAACACCAACAACATGACAGTTCTAGGACTAACACCAACAACACTACAGTTCTAGGACTAACACCAACAACACTACAGTTCTAGGACTAACACCAGTAACACTACAGTTCTAGGACTAACACCAACAACACTACAGTTCTAGGACTAACACCAGTAACACTACAGTTCTAGGACTAACACCAGTAACACTACAGTTCTAGGACTAACACCAACAACACTACAGTTCTAGGACTAACACCAACAACACTACAGTTCTAGGACTAACACCAGTAACACTACAGTTCTAGGACTAACACCAGTAACACTACAGTTCTAGGACTAACACCAACAACACTACAGTTCTAGGACTAACACCAGTAACACTACAGTTCTAGGACTAACACCAACAACACTACAGTTCTAGGACTAACACCAACAACACTACAGTTCTAGGACTAACACCAGTAACACTACAGTTCTAGGACTAACACCAGTAACACTACAGTTCTAGGACTAACACCAACAACACTACAGTTCTAGGACTAACACCAACAACACTACAGTTCTAGGACTAACACCAACAACACTACAGGTCTAGGACTAACACCAACAACACTACAGGTGAGAGTGGAGGGTTGAATGGAGGGGAGAGTGAAAGGGGTTTCTTAGGTGAGCAGAAAGCATAAAATAGGGGAGTAATTAGGCCTGTCTCTGTCTGGTACATTAACTCTGAATGAGGTCTGTTATCCAGGGCTGAATGAGGTCTGTTAGCCAGGGCTGAATGAGGTCTGTTAGCCACAGCTAAATGAGGTCTGTTAGCCACAGATGAATGAGGTCTGTTAGCCACAGCTGAATGAGGTCTGTTAGCCACAGCTGAATGAGGTCTGTTAGCCAGGGCTGAATGAGGTCTGTTATCCAGGGCTGAATGAGGTCTGTTATCCAGGGCTGAATGAGGTCTGTTAGCCACAGCTGAATGAGGTCTGTTAGCCACGGCTGAATGAGGTCTGTTAGCCAGGGCTGAATGAGGTCTATTATCCACAGCTGAATGAGGTCTGTTAGCCACAGCTGAATGAGATCTGTTATCCAGGGCTGAATGAGATCTGTTATCCAGGGCTGAATGAGGTCTGTTAGCCAGGGCTGAATGAGGTCTGTTAGCCAGGGCTGAATGAGGTCTGTTATCCACAGCTGAATGAGGTCTGTTAGCCACAGCTGAATGAGGTCTGTTAGCCAGGGCTGAATGAGGTCTGTTATCCAGGGCTGAATGAGGTCTGTTATCCAGGGCTGAATGAGGTCTGTTAGCCACAGCTGATTGAGGTCTGTTAGCCACAGCTGAATGAGGTCTGTTAGCCAGGGCTGAATGAGGTCTGTTATCCACAGCGGAATGAGGTCTGTTAGCCACAGCTGAATGAGATCTGTTATCCAGGGCTGAATGAGATCTGTTATCCAGGGCTGAATGAGGTCTGTTAGCCAGGGCTGAATGAGGTCTGTTATCCAGGGCTGAATGAGGTCTGTTAGCCAGGGCTGAATGAGGTCTGTTAGCCAGGGCTGAATGAGGTCTGTTATCCACAGCTGAATGAGGTCTGTTAGCCACAGCTGAATGAGATCTGTTATCCAGGGCTGAATGAGGTCTGTTATCCACAGCTGAATGAGGTCTGTTAGCCACAGCTGAATGAGATCTGTTAGCCAGGGCTGAATGAGGTCTGTTATCCAGGGCTGAATGAGGTCTGTTAGCCACAGCTGAATGAGGTCTGTTATCCAGGGCTGAATGAGATCTGTTAGCCAGGGCTGAATGAGGTCTGTTATCCAGGGCTGAATGAGGTCTGTTAGCCACAGCTGAATGAGGTCTGTTATCCAGGGCTGAATGAGGTCTGTTATCCAGGGCTGAATGAGATCTGTTATCCAGGGCTGAATGAGGTCTGTTATCCAGGGCTGAATGATGCTTGGGGGAGTACGGAGAATGCTAGCGTGTGTTCCAAATGGCACCCCATTTCATAGTGCACTATGTTTGACCAATACCAATGCCCAGGGCCTTGTTCAAAGGTAGTGTATTATATAGGGAATAGTGAGCCATTTGAGAGGAACCACTCTGACCTCAGAACACAAAGGAAGGGTCGGTCTTTCAGTCAGTCACACTTCAATGCACCTCTCTTTCCTTTCCTCCTCTTTCTCCTCTTCTTCTTTCCCTTCTCTTCCTCCTCTTACCTTTCCTTCTCTTCCTCCTCTGCTTCATTTCCTTCTCTTCCTCCTCTCCTTCCTTCCTTTCCTTCTCTTCCTCCTCTTTCCTTTCCTTCCTCCTCTCTTTCCTGTCCCTTCTCTTCTTCCTCTCTTTCCTTTCCTTCTCTTCCTCCTTTCCTTTCTTTCCTTCAATCACCTTTCACTTCAGTCACTGTTTAGTGTGTCTGAAGTGACCCCCCCCCGTGAATGAGTGATCCTGCCCTGCCCTGTCCTGCCCTGTCCTGCCCTGCCCTGTCCTGCCCTGTCCTGTCCTGTCCTGTCCTGCTCTGTCCTGCCCTGTCCTGCCCTGCCCCTAGGTAGACTTTCTAATGTATTCAGGAAGGACACACAGTGGGGCCTGAATGTCTGACACCCTTTAATAAAGATGATTAATAATGACTGTATAAAATATATAATTCAAATTCTGAGCTAACTGTATAGTGTATGCTAAAAAAAACAATACAATTGCTCAAAGAAATAGATTTGGTTTTAACAAGTAATACAAACCAAAAAAAAATCCAAAAAAAGTTAGAGGTCCTCTGTAACTTTCTCACTCTTATTATTCACGATTTATTCAGGATTATCCGTAGTCATGGTAACAACCGCATTAGGCCGTTCCTAGGCCGTCATTGAAAATAAGAATTTGTTCTTAACTGACTTGCCTAGTTAAATAAGGGGAATAAAAAATAAAAATTAATTAATGTAGAAGTATTTAGAAACATATTTGATTTTAAACAATAGAAGGGATGATGACACAATACACACACATGCATATTGATGACACACACACACACACACACACACACACACACACACACACACACACACACACACACACACACACACACACACACACACACACACACACACACACACACACACACACTTTCACACACATTCCTTCACACCCCTTCCCATGCGCTGCTGCTACTCTGTTTATTATCTATGCATCGTCACTTTACCCCTACCTACATGTACATATTACCTGATTTACCTTGAATAACCGGTACCCCCATTGACTCGGTACCGTAACCCCCTGTATATAACCTCGGTATTGTTATTTTATTGTGTTACTATTTTTCCATTAGTTTATTGAGCACATTTTTTCCAACTTTGGTTAAGGGGCTCGTAAGTAAGCATTTCACAGTAAGGTCTACACCTGTTGTATTCAGCATTTCACAGTAAGGTGACCTGTTGTACACCTGTTGTATTTGGCGCATGTGACAAATAACATTTGATTTAATTTGATACATTATTTAGCATTCATTTCTATTGGGCACAAAAATAATCTGAAACACAACCAGAACGAACTACAAATGCATCGAACAAGTTTGTAGAGTGACAAGCTTGATGTAATCATTACTGTGCTAGAAATATGGAACCAAATACTAAACTTTTGGCTACTTTATTCATAGGAATCTTTACGGGTGTCAAATCATTTTGACCACTACCTTTTTGATTAAATTTTTTTAAATTACTTGTTAAACAAAATCTCTTTCTCTGAGCAATTGTATCAGTATAAAATAATATAATTTCCCCATTGTTTTGAGCATACAGTATAGCTCAGTATATGAATTATTTATTTTATACAGTCATTATTTCTCATCTTTATCGAGGGTGTCAATAATTTCAAACCCCAATTCTTCTCCTTCTTCTTCTTCTTCTCCACTTTTAGACCCTGTCAGCCCCCCCTCCCCCCCTTCCCGCCCAGGGATGTGCCCGGACTTGTTCCTCGGTTTCTCACACCATTTCTGTGTCATACAGATGTCTTAGGGAGGTGTCACAACATGCTTCATCTTCCAAGTAAAACAAGCCAAGGTTCCGTGTCCCAAATGGCACCCTATGCCCTACATAGTCCACTACTTTTGACTAGAGCCCTATGGCACCCTATTCCCTACATAGTCCATTTCTTTTGACTAGAGCCCTATGGCACCCTATTCCCTACATAGTGCACTACTTTTGACTAGAGCCCTATGGCACCCTATTCCCTACAAAGTGCACTACTTTTGACTAGAGCCCTATGGAAATAGGGTGCCATTTGGGAGGCAAGCCAGGTCTTGTTCTGAAGAATGGTTACCAAGCTGCGTTCTGATTTTACCGTCTTGGACAGATGGGTTATTCTGCTGGGGCAGAATGTCGTTGTCTTAAGTACATGATGAGGATGTGGTTTACTGTTTCCATGATCTGCATGCCAGAAGGTGGAAACCAGTGGAGAACGTGAGGACTAACCTCCTCAAAGAATTTCTTAAAAATAAAATAGTGAAAACATTTTTTTAAGTTTTCCTTACTAAATATATTCACGTCACCAAAAAATGTAATAAAACACAGTGTTTAGCTAAGAAGGTACACAGTAGCCTCAACAGCACTCTGTAGGGTAGCACCATGATGTAGCTGGAGGACAGCTAGCTTCCGTCCTCCTCTGGGTACATTGACTTCAATTCAAAACCTAGGAGGCTCATGGTTCTCACCCCCTTCCAAAGACTTACACAGTAATTGTGACAACTTCCGGAGGACGTCCTCCAACCTATCAGAGCTCTTGCAGCATGAACTGACATGTTGTCCACCCAATCAAAGGATCAGAGAATGAATCTAGTACTGAAAGCATAAGCTACAACTAGCTAGCACTGCAGTGTATAACATATGATGATTAGTTGACTCAAAGAGAGAGAAAGAAAATAGTTGAACATTTCTTAAAAAATGAAGGAGAAGCAAGAGATAGCAAATTATTATAATAATGTTTTACTTTCACTTAGCTAGTGAATGCAGCTAGCTAGTTAAGCCGACTCAAACACCTGGCTCAAACATAGAAGGATGCTATGCTATGCTAGCTAGCTGGCTATGGTTATCCAACACTGGAACTCTTTCAAGTCAACGTAAGCTTTTGGTTTTATGAATTTATTGCCACGGGGTCCACCGGTGTAACTGCTAAACTGCTGGCTGACTGTACACTGCACTGCCTGATTGTAGCTATGTTGACGTTAGCTAATATGGTGACAATGATGTAGGCTGTGTGTAGCGGTTGGCGGTTATACTATGACGGTTTGGCTTGGAAATTGTTTTTTTCGCCTGGACACAGACGGCTGATGTGTTGTGCACTGAAGTCCACAAGCGAAGGGAAAAGGTGACAGAAGAAGAGCACGTAGTTGCGAGAAGGAATTACAACGAGCAAAGCGATCATGCTGTTTGTATGTGGCTGCTATGAAAGTGAACTGTGGTATGCGTGTTATCAGGGGTGTCTTCATCCCAACGATTCTGTTGAAAAAAGTTTCTTAAACGGAAGCAAACAGAACGAAACGGGGATAAACATACCTGAATTTGTTCAATAGAAACTCTCGTTTGCAACTGTTGGACTAATGATTACACCCTAGATCAGCTAGATGCCGGCAAGAGTGTGTCTGTCACCTTAACAATTTCTCTCGACCTGAGGGGTGCACCTACGTTGTAATCTTTCATTCATAGGCTAGGTTGTAGCAACCTCATGATGGGTATAGGGAACATTCTAGTATCATGTAGTAGCCTGAACCTATCGATGTTACATTGAACTGGGTGAATGGAATATGAATGACAGTCATCCAATATGCTGTAATAGAAATAAGGCCGTGCTCATGGAAAAGGTTTATCTTCCTCCCTCATCTGAAACGTCACCAACCGCCATTGGTGGAAATACATGCCTACGTGCCTGTGTGTGTGTGTGTGCGTGCGTGCGTGCGTGCATGCGTGTGTGTGATTGTGTGTCATAAAGCGCCCAGTTGTGGACTCACAAATAGGGTTGCAAAAATTCCCGTATTTTCCCCAAAATTCACAGGTTTTCAAGAAATCCCTTTTTGGAATATTCCCAGAATCAGAAGGGAATAAGCAGGAAAACCTTGGAGAATCGTGCAACCCTACTTTTAACTTTAAGCAGTACCTTAACTTCAAGTGGGATGTTTTCATGACATAATTAAATGATTGATTAATTCAACATTAAGGCCGTTGGGTGTGTGGTATACGTATCAAACTATGTTGAATAGAATACAAGAGTACAGCGGCAGGGCAAAGTTACATATACAAAATGACATGTGGCTTGATTGAACCATATTACACTATATTTACATAAGTATGTGGACACCCCTTCATATTAGTGGATTTGGCTATTTCAGCAACACCCTTTGCTGACAAGTGTATAAAGTCGAGCACACAGCCATGCAATCTCCATAGACAAACATTGACAGTAGAATGGCCTTACTGAAGAGCTCAGTGACTTTCAACGTGGCACCGTTACACGATGCCACCTTTCCAACAAGTCAGTTTGTCAAACGTCTGCCTTCCTAGTACTGCCCCGGTCAACTGTAAGTGCTGTTATTGTGAAGTGGAAATGTCTAGGAGCAACAACGGCTTAGCCGCAATGTGGTAGGCCACACAAGCTCACAGAACGGGACCGGCGAGTGCTGAAGCGCGTAGTGCGTACAAATCGTCTGTCCTCGGTTTCAACACTCACTACCGAGTTCCAAACTGCCTCTGGAAGCAATGTCAGCACAAGAACTGTTCGTCGAGAGCTTCATGAAAAGGGTTTCCATGGCCGAGCAGCTGCACACAAGCCTAAGATCACCATGCGCAATGCCAATGTCACGTATACTCCTTCTCCGGCCTCTAGGTCATCAGGCTGCTGATTATCCCACACACCTGTCACCATCGTCAAGCACACCTGCGCCTCATGACACTCTCCTGGACTCCATCACCTCCTTGATTATCTTCCCTATATCTGTCACTCCCCTTTGTTCTTTCCTCAGGTGTTATTGATTCTGTTTTCGTGTCGGAATAATGGTCTGGGGCTGGTTTTCATGGTTCGGCCTAGACCCCTTAGTTCCAGTGAAGGGAAATCTTAACACTACAGCATAAAATCACATTCTAGACGATTCTGTGCTTCCAACTTTGTGGCAGCAGTTTGAGGAAGGCCCTTTCCTGTTTCAACATGACAATGCCCCCATGCACAAAGCGAGGTCCAAAAAGAAATGGTTTGTCGAGATCGGTGTGGAAGAACTTGACTGGCCTGCACAGAGCCCTGACCTCAACCACATCAAACACCTTTGGGATGAATTGGAATGCTGACTGCGAGCCAGGCCTAATCGCCCAACTTCAGTGCCCGACCTCACTAATGCTCGTGGCTGAATGGAAGCAAGTCCCCGCAGCAATGTTCCAACATCTAGTGGAAAGCCTTCCCAGAAGAGTGGAGACTGTTGTAGCACCAAAGGGGGTACCATCTTCATATTAATGCCCATGATTTTTGTAATGAGATGTTTCACGTGCAGGTGTCCACATACTTTTGGTCATGTAGCGTATATCAACCAAATAAAGTTCATGTCTTAACCCGGATTTGTACTGTCTGATTCTGTGTGAAGGTAATAAACAGTCTCCCTATTTTATTAGGGTGGCATAGATACCAGTCAGGAGGGATCACTCTCACTATATCATTATAAGCCTTAAAATGATGTGTTGATACAAAAAATAACAATTATGACTTGTATTGTGTGACTTCACCATTGTATGCTCTTTAAAATAAATAAATTACATGTACATCGTTGTCATCTGGATTGCAGAACACAGAATAGGTTCCGGGAAATACACTGTGAGTTACTATGTTAATGATGCTGTATGGCTGTAGAGTGCAGTAGACTGTTGTGTTAAGTTTTCAGGACTTGGCAGACCCCTGGAGCACAGATCTCTTTAGGGGAACATTACCTCCAGGTATCCAAAGCAGACACCAGGTAAACACAGAGCCAGACATGTAAACACAGCATTGTTAACACTTGCGTTTTCTCAGTGCAGAACCTGATTCCAGAGTCCACCGAGGCGAGCAAGCTCTTCACGTTGGGATTAGAGAGAGACGGTGGCCTGAGGAAACACACCTGAACCTCACCCTGAGAGAGAGAGAGAGAGGAGTGAGAGAGAGAGGAGAGAGAGAGAGAGAGAGGAGAGAGAGAGAGAGAGAGAGATGGAGAGAGAGAGAGAGAGAGAGAGAGATGACATCTAACTGAGATGCTAGATCTGCTTTCTCTCTTACTAGGGGACTGTGAGAGTACACTTTACACACAGTATTCCTTGTTAAACTGTACTTACAGCAGTAACCCCTTGACTTAATTCTTACCATAACCCTTAGGCGCCAACTCTACTCAGCCTCAATAGCATGTTTGGTTATGCCACAACGTGGTGCATGATTCGGCACAGTTCTGATAACTACATCAAATCAATCCCCCTTTTCTCCAACAAAGGAATGTTTGTCTTTCCGTTACCCCCTAGGAGTTGATCGTTACTGTCAAATTAAACTGTGGGTTAAAGGCTGTTAGAGTTAGCAGGTGATTGTTTCCACACCACAAGCAAGCTGCCCTGGGACTGGCTGAACCACATCACAGACATGTCTCTGATTGGCTGAGCCACTCATTCTAATCCTTTGATCTCTGTGGGACTTGGGAAAGCCAATCACCCCAGTCTGCTTCTTAGATGGACCAATCCCCAATGCAGTCTGTGTTTTAGATGGACCAATCCCCAACGCAGTCGGTTTCTTCCATGGTAGAGTAGTCTGGCATGTTGAGACATACCAGGCCCAGGATGGAGGAAGGGAGCCAGGCTAGATAGATGGCTGTCCTGGTGGTGTCTGACTACGAGCAATACAGTAGCTAGCTAGACAGTGTTAGTGAAAGTAATTTTTTTTTTTTACTCTGACAAGGGGAGGGGAAATTGAATCAGACAATCTCTAGTCTCTTATATCAGTTTTCTTTCTCCTAGTTTTACACTATGTATTATTGTTGAAGCCTTAACCTTGGCCCTTTAGCTTTGCCCAATGATTCACTCTCTCTGTAAGCTGAGCTCTTAAACAACTCTAGCCGCTAGCAAGGGTTTTATTAATTTATGACCAGACAGTTGGAAAGAGATTGGGAGATATGTATTGAGAGGGGTACAGAGAAGGAAGGGCACAGATAAATGGCCAAGTCGTGACGCCCGACGCCAGGGGCTGTGTTTTCCGTTACTGTTCGACCAAACCCAAGCACATTGATCTGACAGGACTGTTTAGATGAGTCTGGACTGTTTCCTCCAGAAGCAGGAAATGTACCTAAATTCTCTGTGGTCAGAAAGCAGTCGTGTCATCATAGGTGCATCTGTACGTGGACTCCTGCAAATAATACATGGGGGGGACGGGGACTGATACTGTAATAATTTATGTGTCTCTTCTGGAACACACACACACGTCTTATTGTGAAATACGTTTCTGTGAAGAACAATTTTCAGTCAGCTTTTTTTTGTTGCTTCAAAGTGTCTCTGCTTTAATAATGATGAACCTCTCAAAATGATGTGATTGTTTACATCTCACACCTTTTAGTAACCCTAGCCTGTTAAGAGCTAAAATACAGTTTAAATACTGTATCTGTGGAAACGATACCTGCCGATCCAGTGAGGTTGAGAGTACAGTTTTCACACTTTACTCAATGGGGTGTGAAACAGTATACATCCTGATTTTTTATTTTATTTTTTATTTCACCTTTATTTAACCAGGTAGGCCAGTTGAGAACAAGTTCTCATTTACAACTGCGACCTGGCCAAGATAAAGCAAAGCAGTGCGACATAAAAAAAACAACACAGTTACACATAGGATAAACAATAGTATAGTCAATAACAAAATAGAAAAATCTATATACAGTGTGTGCAAATGGAGTAAGGAGGTAAGGCAATACATAGGCCAATAGTGGCGAAGTAATTACAATTTAGCAAATTAACACTGGAGTGATAGATGTGCAGATGATGATGTGCAAGTAGAAATACTGGTTTGCAAAAGAGCAAAGAAGTAAATAAAAACAATATCGGGATGAGGTAGGTAGATTGGATGGGCTATTTACAGATGGTTCTATGTACAGCTGCAGCGATCGGTAAGCTGCTCAGTTAGCTGATGCTTAAAGTTATTCAGGGAGATTTAAGTCTCCATTCTCAGGGATTTTTGAAATTCGTTCCAGTCCTTGGCAGCAGAGAACTGGAAGGAAAGGAGGCCAAAGTGGGTGTTAGCTTTGGGGATGATAACGGGGTGTGAAGGCCCCCTGATAACGGGGTGTGAAACCGTAATAGATAGATAGGTGTTCCACAGAGCTCTGAGGCTACTGCTACACAGATAAATGTTCCACAGAGCTCTGAGGCTCTGAGGTTTCTGCTACACAGAAAGGTGTTCCACAGAGCTCTGAGGTTACTGCTACACAGATAGGTGTTCCACAGAGCTCTGAGGCTACTGCTACACAGATAGGTGTTCCACAGGGCTCTGAGGCTACTGCTTCACAGATAATGTTCCACAGAGCTCTGAGGTTACTGCTACACAGATAAATGTTCCACAGAGCTCTGAGGCTACTGCTACACAGATAAATGTTCCACAGAGCTCTGAGTCTACTGCTACACAGATAGATGTTCCACAGGGCTCTGAGGCTACTGCTACACAGATAGATGTTCCACAGGGCTCTGAGGCTACTGCTACACAGATAGATGTTCCACAGGGCTCTGAGGCTACTGCTACACAGATAGATGTTCCACAGGGCTCTGAGGCTACTGCTTTAAAGATAAATGTTCCACAGAGCTCTGAGGCTACTGCTACACAGATAGGTGTTCCACAGAGCTCTGAGGCTACTGCTACACAGATAGATGTTCCACAGGGCTCTGAGGCTACTGATTGACAGATACATGTTCCACAGAGCTCTGAGGCTACTGCTACACAGATACATGTTCCACAGAGCTCTGAGGCTACTGCTTTACAGATAATGTTCCACAGAGCTCTGAGGCTACTGCTTTACAGATAATGTTCCACAGAGCTCTGAGGCTATTGCTTTACAGATAATGTTCCACAGAGCTCTGAGGCTACTGCTACACAGATAGGTGTTCCACAGAGCTCTGAGGCTACTGCTTTACAGATAATGTTCCACAGGGCTCTGAGGCTACTGCTACACAGATAAATGTTCCACAGAGCTCTGAGGCTACTGCTACACAGATAGATGTTCCACAGAGCTCTGAGGCTTCTGCTACACAGATACATGTTCCACAGAGCTCTGAGGCTACTGCTACACAGATAAATGTTCCACAGAGCTCTGAGGCTCTGAGGCTACTGCTACACAGATAAATGTTCCACAGAGCTCTGAGGCTCTGAGGCTACTGCTACACAGATAAATGTTCCACAGAGCTCTGTATTAGCTCCCATGCAGTTTCCCCCAATAGTTGTATTAGTTGTATAAGTGGGCATGTGATACACCTCTTATAGTACTCCCCTGTTATTATACTGGTCTGGAGATGTAGAGGCAGGGAGGGAGGGAGAGACAGAGAGAGAGAGAGAAAGGGGGAGAGACAGATGGGGAGAGAGAGATGGACAGAGGGAGGGAGGGAAAGTGAGGGCGAGAGAGGCAAATAGGGAGGGAGAGAGAGGAAAGGAGAGAGAGAGTGATAGCGAGATAGAGATTGGAAGAGGAAGGGAGGGAGACAGAGAGGGAAAGAGAGAGAGCGAGAGAGAGGGGGGGGGAGTCTCTGAAAATGGTAGTTTGATGCAAACAGTCCAGGCCCTGCCAAGTCTCCAGCCTCCTCCCGACCCCAGCCCCCCCACCACAGGCTCCCCAGCCCCCCCACCCCAGGCTCCCCAGGCTCCCCACCTCACTCCAGCCCCCCCACCCCAGCCTCCCCACCTCACCCCACCCCCCCCACCCCAGGCTCCCCAGTCTCCCCACCTCACCTCAGCCCCCCCAACCTAGCCTCTCCACTGCAGCCCTCCACAATACATCACCCCAGCCCCCTCAACCCACCCCAGCCTCCACACCGCAACCTCCCCACCTCACCCCAGCCCCCCCACACCCCAGCCTCCCTACCTCACCCCAGCCCCCTCAACCCAGCCCAGCCCAGCCTCCCCACCTCAACCTCCCCACCTCCCCACCTCCCAACTCTACCCAGCCCCCCCACCTCAACCCAGCCTCCCCACCTCAGCCTCCTCCATATCTCCTCCATATCTCCTCCATATCTCCTCCATATCTCCTCTATATCTCCTCCATATCTCCTCTATATCTCCTCTATATCTTCTCCATATCTCCTCCGTATCTCCTCCATATCTCCTCTATATCTCCTGCATATCTCATCCGTATCTCCTCCGTATCTCCTCCGTATCTCCTCCATATCTCCTTCATATCTCCTCCATATCTCCTCCATATCTCCTCCATATCTCCTCCGTATCTCATCCGTATCTCCCCCGTATCTCCTCCGTATCTCATCCGTATCTCCTCCGTATCTTCTCAGTATCTCCTCCGTATCTCCTCCGTATCTCCTCCATATCTCCTCTATATCTCCTCTATATCTCCTCCATATCTCCTCCATATCTCCTTCATATCTCCTCTATATCTCCTCTATATCTCCTCTGTATCTCCTCCCTCCGTATCTCCTTCATATCTCCTCTATATCTCCTCCATATCTTCCACATATCTCCTCTATATCTCCTCTATATCTCCTCCTTATCTCCTCCTTATCTCTTCCATAGCACAGATCATGGCATAGTGCATCCGACTGTGCTTGATTGAGCTTGCCTGTTGCAAAATAACAAATTGAAAGTGTGTGAAATTCTCCCCCTTTATCTCCAGAAAGGCTAAAGCAAACGATCAAAAGTATTTGAAATATGTCAAGTACTATTTGAACCCAGGTCTGGTAGAGAGTACAATATATATATATATATACACTGCTCAAAAAAATAAAGGGAACACTTAAACAACACAATGTAACTCCAAGTCAATCACACTTCTGTGAAATCAAACTGTCCACTTAGGAAGCAACACTGATTGACAATACATTTCACATGCTGTTGTGCAAATGGAATAGACAACAGATGGAAATTATAGGCAATTAGCAAGACACCCCCAATAAAGGAGTGGTTCTGCAGGTGGGGACCACAGACCACTTCTCAGTTCCTATGCTTCCTGGCTGATGTTTTGGTCACTTTTGAATGCTGGCGGTGCTTTCACTCTAGTGGTAGCATGAGACGGAGTCTACAACCCACACAAGTGGCTCAGGTAGTGCAGCTCATCCAGGATGGCACATCAATAACAAGCTGTGGCAAGAAGATTTGCTGTGTCTGTCAGCGTAGTGTCCAGAGCATGGAGACGCTACCAGGAGACAGGCCAGTACATCAGGAGACGTGGAGGAGGCCGTAGGAGGGCAACAACCCAGCAGCAGGACCGCTACCTCCGCCTTTGTGCAAGGAGGAGCAGGAGAAGCACTGCCAGAGCCCTGCAAAATGACCTCCAGCAGGCCACAAATGTGCATGTGTCTGCTCAAACGGTCAGAAACAGACTCCATGAGGGTGGTATGAGGGCCCGATGTCCACAGGTGGGGGTTGTGCTTACAGCCCAACACCGTGCAGGACGTTTGGCATTTGCCAGAGAACACCAAGATTGGCAAATTCGCCACTGGCGCCCTGTGCTCTTCACAGATGAAAGCAGGTTCACACTGACCACGTGACAGACGTGACAGAGTCTGGAGACGCCGTGGAGAACGTTCTGCTGCCTGCAACATTCTCCAGCATGACCGGTTTGGCGCTGGGTCAGTCATGGTGTGGGGTGGCATTTCTTTGGGGGGCCGCACAGCCCTCCATGTGCTCGCCAGAGGTAGCCTGACTACCATTAGGTACCGAGATGAGATCCTCAGACCCCTTGTGAGACCATATGCTGGTGCGGTTGGCCCTGGGTTCCTCCTAATGCAAGACAATGCTAGACCTCATGTGGCTGGAGTGTGTCAGCAGTTCCTGCAAGGGGAAGGCATTGATGCTACGGACTGGCCCAGACCTGAATCCAATTGAGCACATCTGGGACATCATGTCTCGCTCCATCCACCAACACCTCGTTGCACCACAGACTGTCCAGGAGTTGGTGGATGCTTTAGTCCAGGTCTGGGAGGAGATCCCTCAGGAGACCATCCGCCACCTCATCAGGAGCATGCCCAGGCGTTGTAGGGAGGTCATACAGGCACGTGGAGGCCACACACACTACTGAGCCTCATTTTGACTTGTTTTAAGGACATTACATCAAAGTTGGATCAGCCTGTAGTGTGGTTTTCCACTTTAATTTTGAGTGTGACTCCAAATCCAGACCTCCATGAGTTGATAAATTGGATTTCCATTGATTATTTGTGTGTGATTTTGTTGTCAGCACATTCAACTATGTAAAGAAAAAAGCAGTTAATAAGATGATTTATTTCATTCAGATCTAGGATGTGTTGTTTAAGTGTTCCCTTTATTTTTTTGAGCAGTATATATATATATATATATATATATATATATATATATATATATATATATATATATATATATATATATTGTCATGTTACGCTAATGTGAGCAGAGCAGGACTAATTGTCGACATACGATCTGGCAGTATAGATCAAAACAGGTTAATTTGTCCAAATTAAAGCTGTAATCAGTGGTTAATAGATTAAAGCTGTAATCAGTGATTAATAGATTATTATTACACAGTGATTCATAGAGATCATAACTCATATTAGACATCTCATCTCTCTCTCGGCGATCTACAAAAGCACAGTCTGAGGATCAGATTCAATTCATTAGTTAGGAGGTGTCCCAAATAGCACCCTATTCCCTATGTAGTGCACTACTTTTGTCCAGGTTAGGGATCAACTGTATAGGGAATAGGGTCCCATTTGGGACATAGTCTTAGTCTTTGTACTGAATGGGTGATAGTTGATCACAAACCTGACAGGACTTGATTAGCTGTAAATTAGTATTAGCTACCCTTTTATACCTAGTTCTAACATGCGTCCTTAAAAGATGCATTTTGATCTGATTGTGATCCGATCTTCCTGACAACTTCCAGAAGGTAGTCAAACATGCATTGTGATATCTGTAGACGGATTTTGACAGTGAAACCATTTACATCATCATTTTGCCTCCTTTTGGCACCTGATTTATGGCATCAATATGTGTCTGAATAATAAATTAATATTATTTTGAAAGAATAGCCGTCAAATCATTTGGATACAAGTCGGGACCAGGAAATCTGGTCACACAGTGGATGGATGTGAGACACATTTTAATACCATGTGTAGACATACAGTACAGTACCAGTCAAAAGTTTGAACATGCCTACTCATTCAAGGGTTTTTCTTTATTTTTACTATTTTCTACATTGTAGAATAGTAGTGAAGACATCAAAACTATGAAATAACACATATGGAATCATGTAGAAACCCCAAAAAAGTGTTAAACAAATTCTTTGATTGTTCAAAGTAGCCACCCTTAAGCCTCGATGACAGCATTGTACACTCTTGGCATTCTCTCAAACTTTTGACTGGTACTGTACGTCTGAAAATGTGGGCAACGTCAGAATGTGGACAAGATCAGGACCAAGGATGCATGTTAGCATCAGGTATAAACAAGGCTAAAGAATGACCTATTACACTTTAAAGCTGAGTTTTTGTTGATTTTTCATACTTCAGAGGAAATGGTAGATGGAATCCAAATCCCAACTTTACTCTTTGGGACTTTTTCCGTTGTACTATGACGAGTCAACCTGAAGGGTTTGACAGACGTTGAACCAACGTTTAATAATACCTTTAATCAGTTTGTTGAAGATGAGAAAATAGTCAGTAACGGTTGGTAGGAAAATTGGCCCCAAAAGAAATTGCATAGTTTAGGACATAGGCTAACAAAGGGAGGGGAATAGTTGTTTTATTCATAATTGGGTAGTCAATATAAAGTCATTTGTTAATAAAAGTTTTCAGCTTGAAGTCCTACAAAGACTGAAATGTGTTACCTCTGGTTCACTTGGCCATTCCTACGGGGGAAATCAATGTTGAAAGAATGGGATAAACGCCCGAAAATAAGATCTAAGGTTAACACAGACTAAGGAGATCTTATATACGTTTTGTTCAATGAGATAATATCAGTCAATTTAACATGACCTTTTATGAATTATGAAGCTTTTATGTGCTTTGTGTGCTTGTTTTGATTACATAAGTGC
>NC_138305.1:9247500-9420000 GCF_965601325.2 Salmo salar
CACACACACACACACACACACACACACACACACACAACACAGACACACACACACACACACACACACACACACACACACACAACACACACACACACACACACACACACACACACACATACAGACACACACACAGACACAGACACACACACACACACACACACACAGACACACACACAGACACACACACACACACACACACAACACAGACACACACACACACACACACACACACACATACACACACACACACACACACACACACATACAGACACACACACACACACACACACAGACACACACACAGACACAGACACACACACACACACACACACACACACACACACACACACACACACACACACACACACACACACACACACACACACACACACACAGACACACACACACACACAGACACACACAGACACACACACACACACACACACACACACACAGACACACAGACACACACACACACACACACACACACACACACACACACACACACACACACACACACACACACACACACACACACACACACACACACAGACACAGACACAGACACAGACTGGCTCCTCACTCCAACCAAGTGTATAATACCTCAATGGCCACATAAAACAAATTGACCACACAGCACTGATAGTGGAGCTAGAGATGACTGGGGACTGGTGTGTGTGTGTGTGTGTGTGTGTGTGTGTGTGTGTGTGTGTGTGTGTGTGTGTGTGTGTGTGTGTGTGTGTGTGTGTGTCTTTAACTATCCTTGTGGGTACCAGAAGTCCTCACAAGGATAGTAAAACATGGAAAAGTGGGACATTTGTGACCGACCGGCTAATTTGTATTCATTATTACAGGAAAATAAACTCACAACAAGATCATTATTTACAAGTTAATGGCGAGCTAATTACAGAAAATAGCTTACGGTTGTGAGTGAGATTAAATAAAAGCAGGGCAGTCTACCAGAGAATCATAGAACATGGACTCTGTCTCGTTGGCCTAACGTTATATCCTGACTTTGGTGCAGGTCACGTTGTTCCTCACATTACCGTCTCTGGTAAACACACGCTATATCAAATAAAATCAAAGTTTATCTGTCACATGCACAGGATACAGAAGGTGCAAACAGTACAGTGAAATGGTTACTTGCATAGTGGAGTCTTTTGTTTATACATGTAGCTAGTTAGCTAGCTAGCTAAACAATGAACCATAATCCCAAATCATAACATTACTACCCTGCATGAATCTGCTGGTAGCTAAAGCTAACCAACTAGCTATATTCAATATTAGCTAGCTAGCTAAACAATGAACCATAATCCCAACTCATAACATTACCTCCCTGCATGAATCTGCAGGTAGCTAAAACTAACCAACTAATTTAGGTTCAATGTTAGCTAGCTAGCTAACATTAGGCTATAACTAGCAATGCAAACAGTACAGATAATATTACTACACAGATCATGCACGTAACGTTAGCTAGCGAGCCAGTCAACTAGCGTTAGCTAGCTAGCTAACAGTATACTTTAACTTGCAATGAAAACAACTTTCTGACCAAATTAGAAATGTATAATATCTGAAAATGTAGCTAGCTAGACTCTCTTACCCGTATACATGGATGAACGCTTCACCCTCTCTGTCACGGTTGCCATGGTTACCCTTAATTTGAAGATGTTATCCGGAGACAGTTGTTTTATGCAACTGTGTTCTCTTTTCGACTCCCTCCACATATTTGCAATCAACTGTCAGAATTTTCTCCATCTCCTTAGCTATCATACTCTGCTTCCACCGGGCATTCCACTGGTTTCAAAACTCGGTCCTCCAGAAAGTGGAGAGCAACACTTATGCAGTTCTACTACCTTTTTTCAAAACAAAGCAGCATTAGAAGGTATTACCTACACATACTGACCAGCTCATGTTATAGACAGAAGCCTTCTACATGGCAGACCAATCATCTCTCTGCATGTCCAGCCCATCCATTATCTTAGCCAATCATGGCTAGCGGGAAGGTTCCTGTGTTAGGAAAACACAGATGGAAACACAGGAAAACACAGATGGAAAACACAGGAAAACACAGGAAAACACAGATGAAAACACAGGAAAACACAGATGGAAACACAGGAAAACAGATGGAAACACAGGAAAACACAGATGGAAACACAGGAAAACACAGATGGAAACACAGGAAAACACGGATGGATACACAGGAAAACACAGATGGAAACACAAGAGAACGCAGATGGAAAAACACATGGAAAACACAGGAAAACACAGATGGATACACAGGAAAACACAGATGGAAACACAGGAAAACACAGATGGAAACACAGGAAAACACAGATGGAAACACAGGAAAACACAGATGGAAAACACAGGAAAACACAGATGGAAAACACAGGAAAACACAGATGGAAAACACAGGAAAACACAGATGGAAACACAGGAAAACACAGATGGAAAAAACACATGGAAAACACAGGAAAACACAGATGGAAAACACAGATGGAAACACAGGAAAACACAGATGGAAATGCAAGAAAACACAGATGGATAGACAGGAAAACACAGATGGATACACAAGAAAACACAGATGGAAACACAGAAAAACAGATGGAAAACACAAGAAAACACAGATGGAAAATACGAGAAAACACAGATGGAAAACACAGGAAAACACAGATGGATACACAGGAAAACACAGATGGAAAACACAGGAAAACACAGCTGGAAAACACAGGAAAACACAGATGGATACACAGAAAAACACAGATGGATAAACAAGAAAACACAGATGGAAACACAGAAAAACAGATGGAAAACACGAGAAAACACAGATGGAAAACACAAGAAAACACAGATGGAAAATACAGATGATACACAGGAAAACACAGATGGAAACACAGGAAAACACAGGAAAACACAGATGCATACACAGGAAATCACAGATGGAAACACAGGAAAACACAGATGGAAAACACAGGAAAACACAGATGGAAACACAGGAAAACGCAGATGGAAAAACAGATGGAAACACAGATGGATACACAAAAAAACACAGATGGAAAACACAGATGGATACACAGGAAAACACAGATGGAAACAGGAAAACACAGATGGAAACACAGAAAAAACAGATGGAAAACACGAGAAAACACAGATGAAAAACACGAGAAAACACAGATGGAAAACACAGGAAAACACAGATGGATACACAGGAAAACACAGATGATACACAGGAAAACACAGATGGAAACACAGGAAAACACAGTTGGAAACACAGGAAAACACAGATGGAAACACAGGAAAACACAGATGGAAAACACAGGAAAACACAGATGGAAACACAGGAAAACGCAGATGGAAAAACACATGGAAAACACAGGAAAACACAGATGGAAAAACACAGATGGAAACACAGGAAAACACAGATGGGAACACAAGAAAACACAGATGGAAAACACAGATGGATACACAGGAAAACACAGATGGAAACAGGAAAAAACAGATGGAAACACAGCAAAAACAGATGGAAAACACGAGAAAACACAGATGGAAAACACGAGAAAACACAGATGGAAAACACAGGAAAACACAGATGGATACACAGGAAAACACAGATGGATACACAGGAAAACACAGATGGAAACACAGGAAAACACAGATGGAGACACAGGAAAACACAGATGGAAACACAGGAAAGCACAGATGGAAAACACAGGAAAACACAGATGGAAACACAGGAAAACGCAGATGGAAAAACACATGGAAAACACAGATGGAAAACACAGATGGAAACACAGGAAAACGCAGATGGAAAAACAGATGGAAAACACAGATTGAAAACACAGATGGAAAACACAGGAAAACACAGATGAAAACACAGGAAAATACAGATGGAAAAACACATGGAAAACACAGATGGATACACAGGAAAACACAGATAGAAACACAGGAAAACACAGATGGAAACACAGGAAAACGCAGATGGAAAAACACATGGAAAACACAGGAAAACACAGATGGAAAACACAGATGGAAACACAGGAAAACACAGATGGAAACACAAGAAAACACAGATGGAAAACACAGATGGATACACAGGAAAACACAGATGGAAACAGGAAAAAACAGATGGAAACACAGCAAAAACAGATGGAAAACACGAGAAAACACAGATGGAAAACACGAGAAAACACAGATGGATACACAGGAAAACACAGATAGAAACAGAAAAACACAGATGGAAACAGAAAAACGCAGATGGATACACAGGAAAACACAGATGGAAACACAGGAAAACACAGATGGATAACACACGAGAAAACACAGATGGAAAACACAGGAAAACACAGATGAAAACACAGGAAAATACAGATGGAAAAACACATGGAAAACACAGGAAAACACAGATGGATACACAGGAAAACACAGATGGAAACACAGGAAAACATAGATGGAAAACACAGGAAAACACAGATGGAAACACAGGAAAACGCAGATGGAAAAACAGATGGAAAACACAGATGGATACACAGGAAAACACAGATAGAAACAGAAAAACACAGATGGAAACAGAAAAACGCAGATGGATACACAGGAAAACACAGATGGAAAACATAGGAAAACACAGATGGCTACACAGGAAAACACAGATGGGAAACACAGGAAAACACAGATGGAAATACAGGAAAACACAGATGGAAACACAGGAAAACACCGATGGAAAAACAGATGGAAAACACAGATGGAAAACACAGATGAAAAACACAGGACAACACAGATGGAAACATAGAAAAACACAGATGGAAAACGAGAGAAATCACAGATGGATACACAGAAACACACAGATGGAAACACAGGAAAACGCAGATGGAAAAACAGATGGAAAACACAGATGGAAAAACAGATGGAAACACAGATGGAAAACACAGATGGAAAACACAGGACAACACAGATGGAAAACACAGGAAAACGCAGATGGAAAAACAGATGGAAACACAGGAGAACGCAGATGGAAAAACAGATGGAAAACACAGATTGAAAACACAGATGGAAAACACAGGAAAACACAGATGAAAACACAGGAAAATACAGATGGAAAAACACATGGAAAACACAGATGGATACACAGGAAAACAGATGGAAACAGAAAAACACAGATGGAAACAGAAAAACGCAGATGGATACACAGGAAAACACAGATGGAAACACAGGAAAACACAGATGGATAACACACGAGAAAACACAGATGGAAAACACAAGAAAACACAGATGAAAACACAGGAAAATACAGATGGAAAAACACATGGAAAACACAGGAAAACACAGATGGAAAACACAGGACAACACAGATGGAAACACAGCAAAACGCAGATGGAAAAACAGATGGAAACACAGATGGAAAAACAGATGGAAACACAGATGGAAAACACAGATGGATAGACAGAAAAACACAGATGGATACACAGGAAATCACAGATGGAAAACACAGGAAAACACAGATGGAAATACAGGAAAACACAGATGGAAACACAGGAAAAACAGATGGAAACACAGGAAAACACAGATGGATACACAGGAAAACACAGATGGAAAACACAGATGGAAAACACAGATGGAAAACACAGGACAACACAGATGGAAACACAGGAAAACACAGATGGAAACACAGGAAAACACAGATGGAAACACAGAAAAACACAGATGGAAAACGAGAGAAATCACAGATGGATACACACAAAAACACAGATGGAAACACAGGAAAACGCAGATGGAAAAACAGATGGAAAACACAGATGGAAAAACAGATGGAAACACAGATGGAAAACACAGATGGAAAACACAGGACAACACAGATGGAAACACAGGAAAACACAGATGGATACAAAGGAAAACACAGATGGAAACACAGGAAAACACAGATGGAAAAACAGATGGAAAACACAGGAAAACACAGATGGAAACACAGGAAAACACAGATGGAAAACACAGGAGGAAAACACAGATGGAAACACAGGAAAACACAGCATTACCAACCCAGCAGTCCTATGTCTATATTTGTACAAGGTGTTAAAGTTTTAAACCAGGGACACACTGTCTGCAGAACCAGTAGATGAAGTGGTAGCAGTAGGAAGAGTGAAGGTTCCCGTGAGCTTCCCATGAGCTTCCCATGAGCTTCCCATGCCCACCGCTGTTCACTGTTTGATGTTGGGCTTTTATGAGTACTGTACTCACTGATTACTTTATACATGCTAACTATGATCAGAGCTACTGTGTGTAGACATTACTGTTGACAGTTTATCATGTTCTCTGCTTGCTAAATATCTATCCACGACACTCACCAACTCACCAATCACGACAAAAGCTTAGGCAATGTAGAACCTCAAAATGACGTACATACCAGCAGACAAAATTTTACTGTCAAATACAGTAAACCATGTGATGCAGTTGGCCTACAGCTTCATCTACTGTACAGTAGATTTCCAGTGCCCAAACCCAGACAAACAGCCTGGCACAGAGACCCAGGCACAGACAAACAGCCTGGCACAGAGACTCAGGCACAGACAAACAGCTTGGCACAGAGACCCGGACGCAAACAAACAGCCTGGCACAGAGACCCAGACACAAACAAACAGCCTGGCACAGAGACCCAGACACAAACAAACAGCCTGGCACAGAGACCCAGACACAGACAAACAGCCTGGCACAGAGACTCAGGCACAGACAAACAGCTTGGCACAGAGACCCGGACACAGACAAACAGCCTGGCACAGAGACTCAGACACAGACAAACAGCCTGGCACAGAGACTCAGACACAGACAAACAGCCTGGCACAGAGACCCAGAGACAAACAAACAGCCTGGCACAGAAACACAGACACAGACAAACAGCCTGGCACAGAGACTCAGACACAGAAAAACAGCCTGGCACAGAGACCCAGAGACAGACAAACAGCCTGGCACAGAGACCCAGACACAGACAAACAGCCTGGCACAGAGACCCAGGCACAGACAAACAGCCTGGCACAGAGACCCAGAGACAGACAAACAGCCTGGCACAGAGACCCAGACACAGACAAACAGCCTGGCACAGAGACCCAGGCACAGACAAACAGCCTGGCACAGAGACCCAGGCACAGACCAAGACTGCAGTTATGTGGATCCAAGTGGTCTCAAGATCAAGGCTGGATCCCAAGTGACACACTTTTCCCTCCCTATGGGCCCTGGTCAAAAGTAGTGCACTATAAAGGGAAAAGGAAACCATTTGGGATGGAGATAACAATATCAAGACTCCATTTCTGGGAGTAACCCCTGCCTGGCTGCAGCTAGTTGATTAGTTGGTCCTTCCAGAGTGTGACATTCCATGTAAAGGCAGTAATGTGTTTTAAGAGGTGTCTCTGCCAGCCCTGAGGCCCTGACATGTGTTGCTAGGTTACTTTATATCAATCTAGTACAGCGCATGGTGTTGACAGGTGTCCTCTCCACCTCCTCTTCCTCCTCTCCTCATCTTCTTCACCCTCCTCTTCCTCCTGCTCTTCCCTTTCCTCTTCCTCCTCCTCTTCTTCATCCTCCTCCTCCCCTAGCAGGATATCACATCACAGCAGCATCACATTCTCACAGATATGCAGCCTTGTGGGTTGGATTGAAAGCAAAAAACTAAAGTCGAATTGTTTTTCTTCTTCTTTCCTCCTTCCCTCCTTCCAGAACTCCCTCCTTCCCTCCTTCCCTCTTTCCAGAACTATAACGTGGATATATACAGGGAGTATCGGGTAATTACTTGGCTATATACACGGGGTACTAGCTAATTAACATGACTATATACAGGAAGTACCAGGTAATTACTTGGCTATATACACGGGGTACTAGGTAATTAACATGACTATATACAGGAAGTACCAGGTAATTACTTGGCTATATACACGGGGTACTAGGTAATTAACATGACTATATACAGGAAGTACCAGGTAATTACTTGGCTATATACACAGGGTACTAGGTAATTAACATGACTATATACAGGAAGTACCAGGTAATTACTTGGCTATATACACGGGGTACTAGGTAATTAACATGACTATATACAGGAAGTACCAGGTAATTACTTGGCTATATACACGGGGTACCAGGTAATAACATGGCTATATACACTGGGTACCAGGTAATAACATGGCTATATACACGGGGTACCAGGTAATAACATGGCTATATACACTGGGTACCAGGTAATTACTTGGCTAAATACACAGGATACCAGTACTGGGTCAATGTGCAATGTGCAGGGGTACCAGGTAATAGCATGGCTATATACACAGGGTACCAGAACTTGGTCAATGTGCAGGGGTACCAGGTAATGGCATGGCTATATACACAGGGTACCAGTACTGGGTCAATGTGCAGGGGTACCAGGTAATTGAGGTACATATGTTCATATAACTAGGAATAAAGTGACAAGGCAACAGGATAGTTAATAAACAGTTGCAGCAGCATATGTGATGAGTCATAAAAAGGTTTGTGCAAAAAGGGTCAATACAGATAGTCTGGGTAGCTATTTGGTTAACTATTTAACTAGCTATTTGGTTAACTATTTAACTAACTATTTATCAGTCTCATGGGTTGGGGGGGTAGAAGCTGTTCAGGGTCCTGTCGGTGTCAGACTTGGTACGTCGGTACCGCTTGCTGTGCGGTAGCATAGAGAACCATCTATGACTTGGATGGCTGGAGTCTATTTGAATTGTTAGGGCCTTCCTTTGACACCGCCTGGTATAGAGGTCCTGGATGTCAGGGAGCTTAGCCCCAGTGATGTATTGGGCCGTACACACTACCCTCTGTAGCACCTTACCGGTCGGATACCAAGCAGTTGCCATACCAGGCGGTGATGCAGCCAGTCAAGATGCTCTCAATGGTGCAGCTGTAAAACTCTTTTCAGCCTCCTGAAGGGGAAGAGGCGTTGTCTTGCCCTCTTCACGAATATGTTGGTGTGTTTGAACCATGATAGATCCTTAGTGATGTGGACACCAGTGATCTGGAAGCTCCCGCTCCACTACAGCTGTCTATGTGAATGGGGGCATGCTCGGCCAATCATTTCCTGTGGTCCGCTATCAGTTCCTTTGTCTTGCTGGCGTTGAGGGAGAGGTTGTCGTTCTGGCACCACACTGCCAGGTCACTGAACTCCTCCCTATAGGCTGTCTCATCATCGTCTGTGATCAGTCCTACAGTGGTTGTTCTTTTAAAAGTTTTGAGTTTATGCTGCGACCGTTTGTGGTAGATGGTGTCAGATTGTGGTAAATTGCGTCATTCTGGCAACAATGGCTGACACTTAAATAACGTGCCATAGAATTCTGCGGCATCCGACAAGCAGTGCTGCAGTACGCTGCAAATGTAAAGGAAGAAACACTCTGTCACCATCGTTTCGTCAGCAAACTTTATTATATAGTGTTGACGTCGTGCGTTTACCGCGGCCCGTCTGTAAGCGTCTTGACTGTCTGTCCAGCTGTGGTGACTGACAGCAAGGTTCCAGTGTTACCGGCTGGCAACAGGAAGGCCATTGGCTCATGCAGATGTCATTCGCCTATTATCCCATGAAGCAATTCTGCCCAAATTTGTAGGGCGCCCAAATGCCTGAATGTCTCTCAACTGTCCAATGTGTCTGCATTGTGACCAGATTTCCTGTTTCCCCAAACCCTGATCCCTGATGATGTATGTTCTGTCCCTGAGCTGTTCTTGTTTATTATTCTTCTGTATTATAAACTGGGTGGTTTGAGCACTGAGTGCTGATTGGTTGACAGCCGTGGTATATCAGAACGTATAGCACGGGTATGACAAAACATGTATTTTTTTTACTGTTCTAATTACGTTGGTAAACAGTTTATAATAGCAGTAAGACACTTCAGGGGTTTCTGGTATATGGCCAGTATGCCGCGGCTAAGGGCTGTATTCAGGCACTCCACGTCGCGTTGTGCGTAAGAACAGCCCTTAGCCTCCTGCCCTCCATCCCTCCCACAGGGGGCAGCACAGGAAAAAAAATCCTAATATATATAAATATGTATGAAATGAAATGTATGCATTCACTACTGCAAGTCGCTCTGGATAAGAGCGTCTGCTAAATGACAAAAATGTAAATGTAAAATGTATATTGGCCATATACCACACCGCCTCGGGCCTTATTGCTTAATTATATCATGGTTTATGTTTTGTGTGGACCCCAGGAAGAGTAGCTGCTGCATCTGCAACAGATAATGGAATCCCAATAAAATCCTAAATCTTCAATTCATTCACCTTGGTTGGAGAGTGAGGTAGCGAGCAGCGGTGTTCTTTTCCCTTTGCACATACCCTGCCTGACCAGGTGGTCTCCCAGTCTCACTGGACTGGACTGGAGTCTGAAGCACGTTGTCTGATGAGTCTGTCAGAGGTACTCTCTCTGGTGCTGTCTTCCCACGTTGGTGGGAGGAGAGGGAGGGAGGGAGGAGAAGGAGGGGGCTGAAAACCAGCCGAGCGTCACATATTGATTACCCCCTCGAGATGTGGGGTAAGACCTTCAAGCGCAATATGTGAAGTCACTTAGAAGCTTTTGTTTTTCTTTGTTGCCTTTTTCTTTTCGGGCCCCTCTTCTCTCTACTTGCTCACCCCTGCCCCCCCTCCACCTCCTCCACCTCTCCCTCCACCTCTACCTCTATCCCCCAACCCTCCTCCTCTTCTCAACCCCTGGCTGGTGGTCTGGCCATCCCCGGGGGGTTAAAGGGGTGTGTGGTGGCAGGTTGTGAGGGCAGCACACCGCTCCCGCCTGTCTTTTCCCACAAGGCCTGCCGTCAAATGTGGCTGAACCCTGATCCCTGGATGAGACACAATTCAGTCCTGCTAGACCCTATTCACCTCCTGCCCTCCATCCATCTCTCCATCCCTCCCTCCTTCCTTTCCTACCAGACCATATTCACCTCCTGCCCTCCATCCATCGATCCCACCTTCCCTCCTTCCTTTCCTACCAGACCATATTCACCTCCTGCCCTCCATCCCTCCCTCCCTCCCACCCACCTTCCCTCCTTCCTTTCCTACCAGACCATATTCACCTCCTGCCCTCCATCCATCCCTCCATCCCTCCCACCTTCCCTCCTTCCTTTCCTACCAGACCATATTCACCTCCTGCCCTCCATCCCTCCCTCCATCCCTCCCACCTTCCCTCCTTCCTTTCCTACCAGACCATATTCACCTCCTGCCCTCCATCCCTCCCTCCATCCCTCCCACCTTCCCTCCTTCCTTTCCTACCAGACCATATTCACCTCCTGCCCTCCATCCCTCCCACCTTCCCTCCTTCCTTTCCTACCAGACCATATTCACCTCCTGCCCTCCATCCCTCCCTCCATCCCTCCCACCTTCCCTCCTTCCTTTCCTACCAGACCATATTCACCTCCTGCCCTCCATCCCTCCCACCTTCCCTCCTTCCTTTCCTACCAGACCATATTCATCTCCTGTCCTCCCTCCCTCCCTCCCACCCACCTTCCCTCCTTCCTTTCCTACCAGACCATATTCATCTCCTGTCCTCCATCCCTCCCTCCCACCCACCTTCCCTCCTTCCTTTCCTACCAGACCATATTCACCTCCTGTCCTCCATTGGTAAAGGGATAAGAACCCTCTCCTTGTTATCAGTGGTCAGTCATATCTCCATCAGAGGGAGGAGAGGAGGGAGGGAGAGGACAAGGGAGGGAGGGAGGGAGGGAGGGAGGGAGGGAGGGAGGGAGAGATGAGAGGGGAGGGAGGGAGGGAGGGAGGGAGGGAGGGAGGGAGGGAGGGAGGGAGGGAGGGAGGGAGGGAGGGAGGGAGGGAGGGAGGGAGGGAGGGAGGGAGGGAGGGAGGGAGGGAGGGAGGGAGAGAGAGAGAGATGAGAGGAGAGGAGAGGAGAGGAGAGGAGAGGAGAGGGGAGGGAGGGAGGGAGGGAGGGAGGGAGGGAGGGAGGGAGGGAGGGAGGGAGAGATGAGATGAGATGAGATGAGATGAGATGAGATGAGATGAGATGAGATGAGATGAGAGGAGAGGGGAGGAGAGGAGAAGAGGTAGGGAGGGAGGGTGAGAGAGAGATGAGAGGAGAGGGGAGGAGAGGGGAGGAGAGGAGAAGAGGGAGGGAGGGAGTGGACGAGGGAGGGAGGGGGGGAGGGTGAGAGAGATGAGAGGAGAGGGAGGGAGGGAGGGAGGGAGGGAGGGAGGGAGGGAGGGAGGGAGGGAGGGAGGGAGGGAGGGAGGGAGGGAGGGAGGGAGGGAGGGAGGGAGGGAGGGATGAGATGAGATGAGATGAGAGGAGAGGGGAGGAGAGGAGAAGAGGTAGGGAGGGAGGGTGAGAGAGAGATGAGAGGAGAGGGGAGAGAGGAGGGAGGGATGGAGGTGGAGAGTCAGTACCTCTCTATTGTCTAGCGGTCTAGCATGGTGAGAGATCAGGACATCCGAAAAGCCGTCCGCTCTGAACCCCGAGCTGCCCCCCTCGAGAGGTCTTACCCCTCCACTCCTCTACTGAGTCATAGGATTAAACACTGCCTGGGAAGAGGGGGGAGGGGTGCTGGAACACAATTGCAAATAATTTGTAGACTGCAAATTGACAGCAAGAAGCCCAAACAGATATAATATTTGACTAAAACATAATCATTTCAATTCTTGCTTACATTTGTATACGACCACGTGTCTCTCTAATATGCGTGGGAATACTTGGGAAGACATTTCCAAAATTGGAGCTTGGAGCTGATTTCCTGGTGTTTTTACAGTCTTTTATATGCAACAATGGAAAAAAAATCTAAAATAATGGTTTTGCTCAGAAAACTTGGGAGGCCAGCCTGTGCGCCAATAGTTGGGGAACCCTGGCTTACTGGAGAAATGTCATTCCTGATGGCAGCGTTTCATTCCTGATGACAGCGTTTCATTCCTGATGGCAGCGTTTCATTCCTGATGGCAGCGTTTCATTCCTGATGGCAGCGTTTCATTCCTGATGGCAGCGTTTCATTCCTGATGGCAGCGTTTCATTCCTGATGGCAGCGTTTCATTCCTGATGACAGCGTTTCATTCCTGATGGCAGCGTTTCATTCCTGATGGCAGCGTTTCATTCCTGATGGCAGCGTTTCATTCCTGATGGCAGCGTTTCATTCCTGATGGCGGCGTTTCATTCCTGATGGCGGCGTTTCATTCCTGATGGCGGCGTTTCATTCCTGATGGCGGCGTTTCATTCCTGATGGCAGCGTTTCATTCCTGATGACAGCGTTTCATTCCTGATGGCAGCGTTTCATTCCTGATGGCAGCGTTTCATTCCTGATGGCAGCGTTTCATTCCTGATGGCGGCGTTTCATTCCTGATGACAGCGTTTCATTCCTGATGACAGCGTTTCATTCCTGATGGCAGCGTTTCATTCCTGATAGCAGCAGTGCTATGCACATGTTGAAGTGTGTTAACGCTGCAGACCCGGATTCAAAAATAATTTCACATACATTAGCTAGGCTTTATTGAGCTTGCCTGGCGAAATCAAACAAATAGAATCTGAAAACTTTAAACCCGGCCTACCTGGTACAAGAGGCAGACCAGTATTTGATCCCAGGTCTGATACTTGGTTAATGCGAATCCTGGTTACAGCTGGGAATGAATAGAGTGTAAAAGTCAACATGTTTTGAAAAGTACATCCAGTCTTAAAGCCTGCAGAGGTTGTGGTTTTAACTATTTCTTTTGACACACCACGTGTGTGTGGGTCTGTGCGTGTGTGTGTGTGTGTGTGTGTGTGTGTGTGTGTGTGTGTGTGTGTGTGTGTGTGTGTGTGTGTGTGTGTGTGTGTGTGTGCTGTGTGTCTGTGTGTGTGTGTGTGTGTGTGTGTGTGTCTGTGTGTGTGTGTGGTGTGTGTGTGTGTGTGTGTGTGTGTGTGTGTGTGTGTGTGTGTGTGTGTGTGTGTGTGTGTGTGTCTGTGTGTGTGTGTGTGTGTGTGTGTGTGTGTGTGTGTGTGTGTGTGTGTGTGTGTGTGTGTGTGTGTGTGTGTCTGTGCGTGTGTGTGTGTCTGCGGGCCTGTGTGTGTGTTCTCTTGTGTTCACTAGCTGTTGAAAAATTTGCTCCACTGCTGTTCATGTAGAGAGGAACCGTTCTACCTCTGCCTCATTTAGTGGACACACACACACACACACAAACACAAAGATGCACACACATATATATATATAAACACACACACACGTTGCAATGTCAAACTGTTGTCAGGATTACAGTTAGGAAAAGGCATTTGAGGCAACAAAAAAACAAACATGGAAAAACGCGTAACCTTGAAATTCAAATGACGGTCCCTGGATACGGTGTTTGCTATGATTTAAATCTCTTGCAGAGTGAAGGTTTGACTGTAGCATGGAGGGGAGTGGAGGGGATAAGAGAGAAGGGGAGGGAAGGAAGGGGAGGGGAGGGTAAGGGATAGGAGAGGAGGGGAGGGAATAGGAGGGGGAGGAGAGAGAGAGGGGGCGAGAAGGAGAAAGGAGAGGAAGGGAGAGGGGAGGAGGGGAGGAGAGAGAAGGGGAGGGGAGGTGAGCGGAGAGCAGAGGAGAGGGGAGGTTGGGAGAGAGCAAGGGGGATTCAGAGGCCAGCAGAGGGGGATAGGGGAGAGAGAGGAGGAGAGAGTAGGAGGTGAGGAGGATAAAGGAGAAGAGGGGAGAAGGGAGGAGAGAGGAAAGAGTAGGAGGGGAGGAGGAGGATAAAGGAGAAGAGGGGAGAAGGGAGGAGGTGAAGAGAGGGGGATTGGGTCACCCTAGGAGGTCCTGGGGGTGTAGGAGGCCCCTTGACAGGCCTCCAGGCTTAGTTTGAACCCCTCTGTCTGGGCTGCCATGCCACGACGGGACCCTCTTCACAGGAGGCTGACGGAGAGAGGGCTGCCGGATAGAGGGCTGACGGAGAGAGGGATGACAGAGAGAGAATAAAGTCAGAAAAAGAAGAGACTGACAGAGAGAGAGAGAGGGGGGGGGCAAGAGACAGAGAGAGATTAAAAGAGCGAGAGAGCAAAAGAGAGATAGGGGAAGAGACAGAGAGAGATGAAGTGAGATAAATGAAAGAGAGAGAGTGGAGGGAGAGAAGGAGAGAAAGAATGATGAACAGAGAGAGGGGAAGGTGCTCAGGCATTGGGCCCTGGCTCCAGGGGAAGGTGCTCAGGCATTGGGCCCTGGCTCCAGCAGTAGCAGAAGGGAGGGCAGCCAGCCAGATCACCACTCACATAGATGCTGTCCCCCTCTCTCTCTCTCTCTTTCTCTTTCTCTCTTTTTCTCTCTACTGTAGTAAGTATCGACCTTTCTTCCCGCCATCGTTGCCTCACATCATGTCCTGCGGGTCACCCTCGTTGCCTCTCTTCATGTCCTGCGGGTCACCCTCGTTGCCTCTCTTCATGTCCTGCGGGTCACCCTCGTTGCCTCACGTCATGTCCTGCGGGTCACCCTCGTCGCCTCTCTTCATGTCCTGCGGGTCACCCTCGTCGCCTCTCTTCATGTCCTGTGGGTCACCCTTGGCGACGGGTTGCGGTCTCAGCCATTGACCCTGACAATTATTCTCAATCCAGCAAAGGGGTTTCCTCCTCCCTCCTCCTCCCTTCTTCCTCCTCCCTCCATCCCCCTCCTCCCACCCTCATCCTCCCTTCTCCCTCCTCCCTCCATCATCCCTTCTTCCTCCTCCCTCCCTCCCTCCCTCCCTCCCTCCCTGAATAGATATGCTACCGTCACGTAGCCTATCTGAAATTACATGACGTTTACTAATCATTAAAAGCTACTTGCTGTATTTAGAAAGGCATTAAAACATAAAACCTGAAAGTTGTACAACTATGAGAGCTGACAAGGTACAAATCTGTCGTTCTGCCCCCTGAACAAGGCAGTTAACCCACTGTTCCCCGGTAGGCCGTCATTGTAAATAAGAATTTGTTCTTAACTGACTTTCCAAGTTAAAGGTTAAATACACATTTTTGTATCGAATAACAGGAAATCAGTAGTTCTGATGTAGTAGTTCTGATTTAGTAGTTCTGATGTAGTAGTTCTAATGTAGTAGTTCTGATGTAGTAGTTCTGATTTAGTAGTTCTGATTTAGTAGTTCTGATTAGTAGTTCTAATGTAGTAGTTCTGATGTAGTAGTTCTGATTTAGTAGTTCTAATGTAGTAGTTCTAATGTAGTAGTTCTGATGTAGTAGTTCTGATTTAGTAGTTCTGATTTAGTAGTTCTGATTAGTAGTTCTAATGTAGTAGTTCTGATGTAGTAGTTCTAATTTAGTAGTTCTGATTTAGTAGTTCTGATGTAGTAGTTCTAATGTAGTAGTTCTGATGTAGTAGTTCTAATGTAGTAGTTCTAATGTAGTAGTTCTGATGTAGTAGTTCTAATGTAGTAGTTCTGATGTAGTAGTTCTGATGTAGTAGTTCTAATGTAGTAGTTCTGATGTAGTAGTTTTAATGTGTAGTTCTAATGTAGTAGTTCTAATGTAGTAGTTCTGATGTAGTAGTTCTGATGTAGTAGTTTTGATGTAGTAGTTTTGATGTAGTAGTTCTATTGTAGTAGTTCTAATGTAGTAGTTCTAATGTAGTAGTTCTAATGTAGTTGTTCTGATGTAGTAGTTCTAATGTAGTAGTTCTGATGTAGTAGTTCTAATGTAGTAGTTCTAATGTAGTAGTTCTGATGTAGTAGTTCTGATGTAGTAGTTCTAATGTAGTAGTTCTAATGTAGTAGTTTTGATGTAGTAGTTCTAATGTAGTAGTTCTGATGTTGTAGTTCTAATGTAGTAGTTCTGATGTAGTAGTTCTAATGTAGTAGTTCTGATGTAGTAGTTCTGATGTAGTTCTTACTCTTCAAGAGGTGATTATATTATTATATTGTGACATTTATGTATATAGCCTCATAATGGTTATTTTATTGTGTTACTATCTTTTTTTATTAAGTAAATATTTTCTAAACTCAATTTTCTTAAAACTGCATTGTTGGTTCAGGGCTTGTAAGTAAGCATTTCACGGTAAGGTTTACACCTGTTGTATTCGGCGGATGTGACAAATACAATTTGATTTGATTTTAATTTATTTGACAATCCCTTGAAAACCTCACACAGTTTTCAATGGTTTTAGCAGAACTTGGGGCCTCCCATCAGGCAAATCGAACGTTCTGCACCTTTATTGTGATGTTCACGGATAAGATACTATTCTAGGCATTCAGTTGCATTATAATATTCCCTATTTTTTTATTTTTTTTATTTTTTTATTTCACCTTTATTTAACCAGGTAGCCTAGTTGAGAACAAGTTCTCATTTACAACTGCGACCTGGCCAAGATAAAGCAAAGCAGTGCGACACAAACAACAACACAGTAAAACAAACGTACAGTCATTAATACAATAGAAAAATCTATATACAGTGTGTGCAAATGGAGTAAGGAGGTAAGGCAATACATAGGCCAATAGTAGCGAAGTAATTACAATTTAGCAAATTAACACTGGAGTGATAGATGTGCAGATGATGATATGCAAGTAGAAATACTGGTTTGCAAAAGAGCAAAGAAGTAAATAAAACAATATGGGGATGAGGTAGGTAGATTGGATGGGCTATTTACAGATGGGCTATGTACAGCTGCAGCGATCGGTAAGCTGCTCAGATAGCTGATGCTCAAAGTTAGTGAGGGAGATATAGGTCTCCAACTACAGTGTGTGGAAATGAGGTAGGATAAGGGAGGAAAGGCAATAAATAGGCCATAGTGGCTAAATAATTACAATATAGCAATTAAACACTGGAGTGATAGATGTGCAGAAGATGAATGTGCAAGTAGAGATACTGGGGTGCAAAGGAGCAAAATAAATAAAGAACAGTATGGGGATGAGGTAGTTGGATGGGCTATTTACAGATGGGCTATGTACAGGTACAGTGATCTGTGAGCTGCTCCGACAGCTGGTGCTTAAAGTTAGTGAGGGAGATATGAGTCTCCAGCTTCAGTGATTTTTGCAGTTCGTTCCAGTCATTGGCAGCAGAGAACTGGAAGGAAAGGCGGCCAAAGGAGGAATTGGTTTTGGTTGTGACCAGTGAAATATACCTGCTGGAGCGCGTGCTACGGGTGGGTGCTGCTATGGTGACCAGTGAGCTGAGATAAGGCGGGGCTTTACCTGGCAAAGACTTATAGATGACCTGGAGCCAGTGGGTTTGGCGACGAATATGAAGCGAGGGCCAGCCAACGAGAGCATACAGGTCGCAGTGGTGGGTAGTATATGGGGCTTTGGTGACAAAATGGATGGCACTGTGATAGACTGCATCCAATTTGCTGAGTAGAGTGTTGTAGGCTATTTTGTAAATGACATCGCCGAAGTCAAGGATTGGTAGGATAGTCAGTTTTATGAGGGTATGTTTGGAAGCATGAGTGAAGGATGCTTTGTTGTGAAATAGGAAGCTGATTCTAGATTTAATTTTGGATTGGAGATGCTTAATGTGAGTCTGGAAGGAGAGTTTACAGTCAAACCACACACCTAGGTATTTGTAGTTACTCACACATTCTAAGTCAGAACTGTCCAGAGGAGTAATGCTGGACGGGCGGGCAGGTGTGGGCAGCGATCGTTTGAAGAGCATGCATTTAGTTTTACTAGCATTTAAGAGCAGTTGGAGGCTACGGAAGGAGAGTTGTATGGCATTGAAGCTCGTCTGGAGGTTAGTTAAGTTGAGGTCAGGCGTTCCGCTAGCCGGGTCACTATATAAGGCATAATGTGCGAGCGTAATTCGAGACACAAAAAGTCTAAATGTTCCATTACCGTTCGTAGAAGCATGTCAAACGTTGTTTACAATCAATCTTTATGGTATTTTTTACGTAAAAATGCGCTAATATTCCAACCGGACAATAGCGTATTCATTCCAGAAGAAAAAGAAGGAACGGCGCGCTCGCGGGATCGCGCATCACCAAGCCCTTTGTCCTCAGGCAGTCCACTCATTGACTGAGCTACTATTCTCTGCCCGGTAACAGGAGAATGATGAAAAAACTTTCTGAAGGCTTTTGACAGCCAATGGAAGCCTTAGGAAGTGCAACGTGACCCCACAGACACTGTAGTCTTCCCTGTGGCTCAGTTGGTAGAGCATGGTGTTTGCAACGCCAGCATGGTGTGTGCAACGCCAGGGTTGTAGGTTCGATTCGCCAGGGTTGTGGCTCCGACAGCCTGGAGAAACCAGTCCCTCTGCTCTGCTCTCTGCAAACAGCAGCAAGTATTGTTGTCAGAGTCATTCGATCTTTAGCATCAATAAGTAGACAAAGTAGAAGCCTCTGTATAAGTAAAGGCAGAAAGGTCAAGCTCCTTACTGGCCAAATGGGAACTTTTTAATAAACACCTTTTAGATGCATTTCAACATCTCTCTCTCTCTCTCTCTCTTCATCCCTCTCTCTTTTGCATCTCTCTCTCTCCTCCGTCTCTCTGCCCCTCTCCTCTCCTCTCTCTCCCTCTCTCTCTCTCCTCTCCTCTGCAAATCTCTCTCTCTCTCCTCTGTCTCTTGGCCCCTCTCCCTCTTCATCTCTCCCTCTCTCTCCTCTGCATCTCTCTCCTCTGCATCTCTATCCTCTGTCTCTCTGCCCCTCTCCTCTCCTCTCTCTCCCTCTCTCTGTCCCTCTCTCTCCTCTGTCTAGCTGCCCCTCTCTCTTCATCTCTCCCTTTCTCTTCTGTCTCTCTGCCCCTCTCTCTCTCCCTCCTCTGCATCTATCTCTCTCTCCTCTGTCTCTCTGCCCCTCTCCTCATCTTTCTCTCCCTCTCTCTCTTCATCTCTCTCTCCCTCTCTCTCCTATATGGAAAGTCCATTATCGGGGCCTGAGGCCTTAAGTGCTGTAGCGTTGTTCCACGCCTCCAAACTTTTCGCAGCAGCTAGTGTCCCTGTGCCGTCAGTTAGCGATTTATGATGCTGATCTGGCCAGCTCTCTGTTGACTGGCTTTGAGGAGAGGAACGGAGCACAGACCAGAGAATCGCTTTGAACCCGCACAGAGCTGGGGATTTGGGGAGCTCCGCACTCCCTTCTACGTTCCTCTTTCCCCCTCTGAGGCTGAGCATGACAGTAAATCTGAGATCTATAGATAGAAACGGTGGTTTGAGGTCTGAGTTTTGTGTGGAGAGAGGGTGGCTTTGAAGTCTTCATTGGTTGGCTGGCACAGGTTCTGATTTTTCACCTAGTCAGCTTGGGGATTCGAACCAGCGACCTTTCGGTTACTGGCCCAACTCTCTTAACAGCTAGGCTACCTGACTGCCCTTTAAATATACAGTACCAGTCAAAAGTTTGGACACACCTACTCATTCAAGGGTTTTTCTTTATTTTACTATTTTCTACATTGTATAATAATAGTGAAGACATCAAAACTATGAAATAACACATATGGAAGTGTTATAAAAAGTGTTATACAAATCAGAATATATTTTAGATTTTAGATTCTTCAAAGTAGCCACCTTTTGCCTTGATGACAGCTTTGCACACTCTTGGCATTCTCTCAACCAGCTTAATGAGGTAGTCATCTGGAATTAAAACAGCTTTGCACTATAGGGTGCCATTTGGGGCACACACATTATCTTCTGGGACCTCTGTTGGAAGTCCCTCTCTCTGGGACCTCTAGGCCACTCATATCTTCTGGGACCTCCGTTGGAAGTCCCTCTCTCGTGGACCTCTCGGCCTCTCATACCCCCCTTTGCTGTTATAGCAGCAAAGGGGGGACCAACTCCATATTAATGCCCATGATTTTGGAATGAGATGTTCGACAAGCAGGTGTCCACATAATCTTGGCCATGTAGTGTATCTATTATAGATAGGGTAAGTGCTCCTCTCGTTACCCTGGGGCCACTTTACAGGCGACTGGTATGTTCACTATCCTGGCAGACAGGGGGACTCTGATATTTGAGGAGATGACTTTCCCTTGTTAGCTAACCTTAAAGCCTTAATGCTTCCTTCCAGTGGGAGCGGGTGGGACGGGATGCCCCTCCACCCCTTTCCACCGAACCCTATCCCCCGCTCCCTCTCTCTCTCTGTTGTCAGTGCAGTGAAGGGTGGCGTGTAACATCCTCAAATGGGATATGGGGTTATGTGGTTGTGTGGGGTCAAAAGACGGGGCTAAGAGAGAGAGAGAGAACACGTGTTTATTTATCCAGATTGGTCTCAATGAGATCAAAATGTATTTGCAAGACATACACGCAACTGCCAAAATAAAGGAAACACTTGAGTAAATGAGGGATACAAAGTATATTTAAATCAGCTGCTTCCACACAGGTGTGGCCCCTGAGTTAATTAAGCAATTAACATCCCATCATGCTTAGAATCATGTATAAAAATGCTGGGCAGGCCATTATTTTGGCTATCATGGCTATGCCCCCCATCCACAGGGCATGAGTGGTCAGCGAATGATTTGATGTGCATAAAAACGATGTAAATCAAATGACATGGCCGTCTCAGTCACCAGATCTCATCCCAATTGAACACTTACGGGAAATTCTGGAGCGGCACTTGAGACAGCATTTCCACCATTATCAAGAAAACACCAAAGTGATGAAATTTCTCAAATAGAGTTCCAGACACCATAAGGTGCATTGAAGCTGTTTTTGGCTGGTGGTGGCCCAACTAATACACTTTATGTTGGTGTTTCCTTTACTTTGTCACCGTATCTAGTTACCGTAGTTACCGGTATCTGACTAGTAATGGACCCTTCCTGTGGCCCGTTTCTCCCTAGTTGGTCACAGGTCAGTTCCTGCAAGCTCACTCAACAGCAAGTAGTTCTCTCTTTCTTTTTCTTCTTCCCAAGCTACAATGATCTGCCTGAAAGATTATGGGAAAAAAACTGGAGGAAAGAGAGGCGCCGTGTTCTAATGAGCTGATTGAATAGAGCCGTTGCTGTTCTGGAGTCTAGTTTTAATGTTAGCCTGGAGGTGGGAGGGCGATAGTGTTGGTGTAGTGTAATGTGTGTGTGTAGTCAAAATCAAAATACTATTAAAATCGCTCTTGACTCTCTCGACCAATCAGAATGACGCAAATGTATAAGGCAGAGATAAAACAGAGGACAAGGTGACTTTTCTCCATAATTTGCCAGCGACATCAACAACAACAACAACAACAACAAAAAAGTCTGATTTTCACCATGATACAACAGATTGTGTTTCTGAAAGGTTTTCTGATGAGTGTTTTACATTGGATCTGTGTCAGGTCTTGACTCACCGCAGGCCAAAACAACCCTCAGGCCACCTGGTGCTCCCGACGGCCCAGTCCGCCATTGGATCTGTGTCAGGTCTTGTGGAAACTCTGTTAGGTGCATGTGTGTAATTGCTTTTTTGAAGTGGGGACAACAGCATACCACTGTCAGGGCAGCCAGGAGGGCTGAATGCACAGCAGCAGTAGGTCAATGCACCATTATAAAAACTACTTTAAAAAGTTTGTTGTTTTATTAAATTAAGTCTTTCAAATGTCATAGTATATCCTTATAGGTAAAAATGTCACAAGGATAGTTTAATTTAATTTTAGACAAATATTTTTCATTGTTAAATTAGGCCTATCCAAAAATGAACTCTCACTCAAATAATTGAATAATGACTTCCTTTCGGACATCCGGATATTCAATTAACTGTGCCCATCTCTAGTGTGTGTGTGTAGGTGCGTGTGTGTGTGTGTGTGTGTATGCATGTGCATGTGAGTACGAGAGGCCAACAGACGCTGCTTTTAGGAGTGTTTCATCATATTTTGGCTGTGGGGCAGACGACTCAAGGGCAACGTTTCCTTCACCCACTTTCACAATGTTTACATCTTATTGCCGAAACAGGAAGAGATTGTTAGCATTTTTTTTGTTGATATTATTGAATTTAATTTGGATGTTTTTGTCAGACACTGTGTGAACCTGAAGGCTGGTTTAAAGTACCAGACTCGAAAGAGACGTACCTTCTAACAGAAACTGAGAGGTAACAGCTCAGGTCATTGAATCTGTTTCTTTACGGTAGTGATCTAAATCTGTTTCTTTACGGTAGTGATCTGAATCTGTTTCTTTACGACGGTGATCTGAATCTGTTTCTTTACGACAGTGATCTGAATCTGTTTCTTTACGGTCGTGATATGAATCTGTTTCTTTACGACAGTGATCTGAATTTGTTTCTTTACAACAGTGATCTGAATCTGTTTCTTTACGGTAGTGATCTGAATCTTTCTTTACGACAGTGATCTGAATTTGTTTCTTTACAACAGTGATCTGAATCTGTTTCTTTACTGTAGTGATCTGAATCTGTTTCTTTACGACAGTGATCTGAATCTGTTTCTTTACGACAGTCATCTGAATTTGTTTCTTTACAACAGTGATCTAAATTTGTTTCTTTACAACAGTGATCTGAATCTGTTTCTTTACTGTAGTGATATGAATCTGTTTCTTTACAACAGTGATCTGAATCTGTTTCTTTACGACGGTGATCTGCTTCAGGAATATATCTGATATTGGCATCACTAGTCTTCTATCTGGCTCTGCTTTTATCATCCTGATAGAATGATTCCCTGTTTAAGAACTCACTTTTATTTCCCAAAACATTCACAGTACACAGCGCAGCAGAGTCCAACCGGAGCCTCCAAATCTGTGTGTGTGTGTGTGAGTGTGTGTGTATGCCAGCGCTCGTGTGTGTGTGTGCACCAGCCTCTGTGTACACAATTTTTATGGGAAAGATTCCTGGCATGGCCTGTTGACCCTGCAACTGGCAGAGTGTGTCTGACTCTGTCTGCCATACTGAGAACGGACCTGAACTTCCACACACCACAGGAGGCTGGTGGCGCCTTCATTTGGGAGGACGGCACATAGTAATGGCTGGAACGGAATAAATGGAATGTTATTGAACTCATACCAAGTTGCTGCTCAACTTTTAATTTTTTTCCCCCTTTATTATTACTTTGTTTACTCAGTATGTCATGTCCCGACTGACAAAAAAACATCTGTATCCTGAATGTAATGTCCCGACTGACAAAAACGTCTGGATCCTGAATGTAATGTCCCGACTGACAAACACGTCTGGACCCTGAATGTAATGTCCCGACTGACAAACACTGTATCATGAATGTACCTGAGCAGAAACCAGATTGCATACCAGAGAGAATACTATAGACATCAATAAAGCCAGTCAGTTGATTATTGACAAGTTTTTTTCCAACACTTTTGATAAACAGGGCAAGATAGAAATGGACCTATAACAGTTAGGATCAGCTTGATCTCCCCATTTAAAATAAAGGACGCACCGTGGCTGCCTTCCATGCAATGGGAACCTCCCCAGAGAGGAGAGACGGGCTATAAAAAGTCAGAGATAGGCCCTGGCGATGATAGGGGCAGAAACCTTAAAGAAGAAAGGGTCTAAACTATCTGACCCGGATGTTTTTTTATGGTCAAGTTTAAAGACTTATTTTAAGGCATCAGACTCAGTTATGTCTGCAGGGAGAAGCGAGGCAGTGTAAAATAGAGAGAGGAGCGTCATTAGAAAGGGGTTAGGAGATGAGGAAGTGTTGGACGGACAAGGAGGCGTGGCTGAGTCAAATAGGAATCCTGACTTATTGAAGTGGGTGATTAAAGAGCTCAGCCAATGTCAGTAACAACCACATCATCAACTTTAAAGGACATGGGCGGAGGGTTTATTCTGCATGTCTTTCATTGTTTTTTAAGAACTTGACTTAATGGCCAAAATGATCCTTTTTAGACTTTGTAGTCAATTTTGACACTAGAAAATAATGTTTCTGACCCCACGTAGGCTGTTTTAAGAGTCAGTTGACCTTTAATTATAACAAGCTACAACTTCAGGGGGAAAAAAATCTAATATAAAGATAAAACAATCTGAATAAGGAGCTGTCACCTGCTACGAAACCAAACTCTAGAACTAGAACGATCCCAGCAACACCTACTCTTTATACCACAGCATCAAATTAAAAGTCCTCCAATTACGGTCGAACAATTGTTTTTCGTAACATGCGTGGAGGTCTGGACGGGATATAGCTCCTCCAGTTGTCACAGCTGACAGCCTCTGAGCTAAAGCTTTAGGTTTCAGGAAGCTGTTCTGTTCCGGTTGTCTGGAGTTAAACAGCTTTACCGTCAGGGGTCAGGTGAACCACTGAACACTCCTTTAGGTGGTGGTCAGACAGGTAAAAGGTTTCTGTTTTGTAGGATTCAACTTCTATTCCCCCCCCCTTGAATGTTGGCAAACAGTTACATTTCATCAGCATACTTCCTTGAGTGCACTTTGCTCAGAGATTCCTACGCTCGCTCGGTTTTCAAAGGCTGAATTTGAAACGCTGACAACTTGACGGTTGTACAACAACACACAAGTGTTAATAAGGAAAGTGTTTTTAAAAGAAAAGGCGGGAATAACAGTGATCATGGTGGCTGTGTTCTCACTGTTGGTGGCCAGTCACGTCATCCGTTGGCTTTCCTGTGCTTGGCCCAAGACGTCCTGTTTAAGGAACACCTTTGCAGGAGGCAGCATGTCTTAAGGCCAAATGAATGAACCATGCAAAAAAAGAGGCTAACGCAATACAAGAGTGGTCATCCCTAAAGTAGAGCTTTATTGTTCTGTAACGATTTACATGACATACAATTGTATGTTGTTCATAAAGCACATCTAAACATGACATATAGTTATAAAGAGCATTATTAAAGCGTAATAATAGTTATAACACACCAAGACAGGAAGTCAAACCAAATCACAATAGTAGTTAATATTTTTTATGTTTTTTGTAGCATTTTGTTAATGTTTTTTTCAGAATGCCCGTACTGAGGGTGAGGAAATGAATCACTGGTTGCGGTAAGTTTTGTCAAAAACAAGTGAAATTGCAACAACAACTAAAAGTGTCTGGACCCTTCTATAAAATGTCATTTAAAACAAAAATAGAGATTTGGTTGTAAGAAAGCAAACTTCTCCGTTAAGTAACTTTCTCCCCTCTGTCGTCAAGCCAAGCCGAGCCACGGTAAACCGAGCCATGGTAAACCGAGCCACATTCGAGTCATATTTGTGACCCGTTTCAGGAAACTAGGCGTATGTCGCAAGTCACGACTTCACAGGAGAGCCAATTGAACATTTACATTTTTTTTTTTTTATCAAAATGCGATTTTTGGCAGAAATGCCTTCTGGAACACGTGAGCTTTCATGTGCCTTAATAACAAACTTGTATGCCATCTGTAAATACGAATAAAATGGAAAATTACGAGCCTTGTTGGTTTAGCCACAGAAAAAGTCAGCAACCTTCCCACTAGCCATGATTGGCTGAGATAATGAGTGGACTGGACATGCCGAGTTCGGAGTTCAGATTGGTCTGCCATATAGAAGGCTTCTGTCTACTTGAGTTGGTCAGCCTGTGTTGGTAATCCTGTTGAATGCGGCTTTTTAAAAAATGTATTATGTAGTGGAGCGGGTTTTCAAATTATTGGAATTGGAGTATGATAGCTGAAGAGATGGAGAAAACACCTGTCTTCAGATTACATCTTCAAACTAAGGGCAACTGTGGCATGGCATCCGTGACAGGGAGACGCGTTCATCATGCATGATGATGTATGCGGGTAAGATAGCAACATGTTCAGATTTTACACGTTTCTAATTTTGACAGAAAGTGGTTTCATTTCAAGCTAAAGTGTACTGTTAGCTAGCTAGCTAACGTTAGCTGGCTGGCTCCCTAGCTAACATTACGTGTATGACGTTATTATTCGTATCACAGAACCTTTTACTTTGCTAGTTAGAGCCTAATGTTAGCTAGCTAACATTGAACCTGATTGGTTAGCTCCCAGCAGATTCATGCAGGGTAGTAACAACATGATTTGGCACTATGTTCATTGTATTTTAACTAGCTAGGTTCATTGTTTAGCTAGCTAGCTACAGCCGTTGAATATGGCCGGTGCCAGCAAACGTCAGCAAAAAAGCGTAATGAAATTGTTGCCAGCAGAGCTGGTTAGGCTGTTTTCATGTTATCCAGAGGTAAACAAATCATCAGCCAGAGCGTCAAGTGAACGCTCCGAGAGCGATACGAGATCGGTGGGGCTAAAGCTTAAGAGGGTGTGAACGATGATGAATGGGTGTAGACAAAGAAGAGCTCTCCAGTAGTAGTACCAAAATATTCTAAGGCCATTTTCTCAAAAGTGAGTTTACAAGTTGATCAACTTTCAAAGCAGAATTACTTCCCCGTTGTTCCTCAAAAATGCAGTGTACGATATACCATTTTGTAGCTCTAGGTCTCTACTTTTATCCAATGAAAAAAAAACGCAATTTCAAATGTTTCTACATAAGACCATATCCAGGTCGTGAGTCACATTTTTGTTCAGTGTACATACATTAATCAAAGGGCAGTACAGATTCACAGAATACAGCCAATGTCAAAGCTAAATAAATATTTTCTACCTTCAGTCGTGCTTCTACTAAAACTCCAGATCTAACTGGGTGATCAATAAATCATGGATGTATGTAAATTGCTAGGTCTTAGCAGGTGAATGGTTCGTTTTCTAATGATTATGCTAGCTAGCTATCTATGGCTCCATACAGAATCAAGCTAGCTAGCCATCTATGGCTCCATACAGAATCAAGCTATCTGTCTATCTATGGCTCCATACAGAATCAAGCTAGCTAGCTATCTATGGCTCCATACAGAATCAAGCTAGCTAGCTATCTATGGCTCCATACAGAATCAAGCTAGCTAGTCATCTATGGCTCCATACAGAATCAAGCTAGCTATCTATCTATGGCTCAATACAGAATGAAGCTAGCTATCTATCTATGGCTCCATACAGAATCAAGCTATCTATCTATCTATGGCTCCATACAGAATCAAGCTAGCTAGCTATCTATGGCTCCATACAGAATCAAGTCTGAATCTGATTGATTGATTGCTTCTGTGGACATGTGTCTTTTATACAGGTAACAAACTGAGATTAGGAGCACTCCCATTAAGAGTGTGCTCCTAATCTCAGCTCGTTACCTGTATAAAGGACACCTGGGAGCCAGAAATCTTTCTGATTGAGAGAGGGTCAAATACTTATTTCCCTCATTAAAATGCAAATCATTTTATAACATTTTTGACATGCGTTTTTCTGGATTTTTTTGTTGTTATTCTGTCTCGCACTGTTCAAATAAACCTACCATTAAAATTATAGACTGATCATTTCTTTGTCAGTGGGCAAACGTACAAAATCAGCAGGGGATCAAATACTTTTTTCCCTCACTGTATCTATGGCTCCATTCAGAATCTAGCTAGCTAGCTAGCTAGCTTAAAAATAGCTTGCAAAATAACTTTACCTAATCTATTTCGGTACTACAAATGATGTTCACAACTCATCAGTTACACGTTTGAGAATGTGTTTACAACTACAGATTATTCTTTCATGTTCACAACTCATCAGTTAGACACTTCCACTTTGTGTTTACAACTACAAATCTATTCTGCACGCTCAAATCATTGTTAATGATTTACCTTCACAGATGACATGGTCATGTGTTACACCCCAACCATAGTTATAACAACTATCGTACTGCAGTGATCGTTATCTTAACCCTAAGGACACACTGTCATATTTGGTTTGTCTGTGTCTGTGATGTTGCAAACGACAGACAGACAGACAGACAGACAGACAGACAGACAGACAGACAGACAGACAGACAGACAGACAGACAGACAGACAGACAGACAGACAGACAGACAGACAGACAGACAGACAGACAGACAGACAGACAGACAGACAGACAGACAGACAGACAGACAGACAGACAGATGAACAAACAGGCAAGACAGGCAGCCAACCATGTCAGCAGGCCAGGGCTGGTGTGGAGGTTGTAGCTGGGAGGGCTGGGCCAGGGCTGGTGTGGGGGTTGTAGCTGGGAGGGCTGGGCCAGGGCTGGTGTGGAGGTTTGAGCTGGAAGGGCTGGGCGTCTGGAGAGTCTGGTTCAGGGCAACTCAGGCTACCCCAGACTGATTTATTCACAGTGTTTGGGTCCGCTCGGCTTTCCACCCAGGCCCCGGGCCAGGCTGAGGAGAGCAGAGGAGAGGAGACTTCATTTGTTGTTAAACTAACGTTCTTCTTGGACAGACTTGTCAACTCAGAGGACACAGACATGGACACAGACTACGACTGACTTGGCTGAGTAGCAGGCAGACAGACAGACAGACAGACAGACAGGCAGGCAGGCAGGCAGGCAGGCAGGCAGGCAGGCAGGCAGGCAGGCAGGCAGGCAGGCAGGCAGGCAGGCAGGCAGGCAGATCGACAGAGGCAGGCAGACAGAGAAGGAGAGGGAGGCAGACAGACAAGCAGACAGACAATTGTTAAAAATGGACAGTTTTGCTGTGTAATGATCCTGTTTCTCTTATTGTGAACATTTTTCATCACTGTGATGTATCTATGTGATGAATGCTGGTTTCCCAGAAATCATGGTTGAAAGATTTTTGGAATTAGGAAATTAGGAAATCCCGGTAGGAAATTCTCCTACCGGGATTTCTGGAAAACCTGGGAATTATTTGAAAAGTTACTAGAATTTTGCAATCCTTGTGCTGTATGTAATTTCCTCTTTAGTATATCGGCTGCTGAACATAGCCCTGGTTTATGTCCTAACCAGGAGGAACAGCGTTGACCAGAACCCTGATTGTGTGATGCTGGTTTATGTCCTAACCAGGAAGGAACAGCGTTGACCAGAACCCTGATTGTGTGATGCTGGTTTATGTCCTAACCAGGAAGGAACAGCGTTGACCAGAACCCTGATTGTGTGATGCTGGTTTATGTCCTAACCAGGAAAGAACAGCGTTGATCAGGACGTCTCATTTGATTGAAATAGATACACTTTGATATCTCAGCTGTTTGTTTTAGCAAATACAGATGTGATAAGGAGAGCGGACGGCTTCTGCAATCTCTTTTGCATAACTTTTTGTTATACAGGTTTGTCTCACTGAGATAAACAAATCTTTTGGAAGAGAGACCTGTTCAAAATAGCAGCAGTGGGCAGGAAGTGAGGAAATCTTTGTTGTGGCCAGGATGTTTTGAAGGTTGTGGCTCGATGGTGTACAACTATGGACGGGAGGGACTTTTCATAGCAGGTTAGGACAGCATTTTAGCTAAGCCTAACCCTTTTCCTAACCTTAACATTTTACTGCAGTGGGTTAAATCAGGGTCACACAGTGTTTCTTGGTAGTCTTAAACAAATCAACTTTGAAACAAAAGTATGCACCTCACACACATGGTTATGGGCTTAAAAATGAAGACCCCTGTACCATGTCAGATATAGAGTGGACATGTATTACATGTTGAGTTAGCATCCCAATGTTACACGTTATATACTTCACAGAAGACTGAAATATAAAATCCGTTTGACAGGATCACAGGATTTTCGGCAGCTCTTTTGAAATAATGTTAATCAATTATGAAATTATGAAAAATATTAACATTCCACCCATGAGGCCACTAGAGGGCGATTTGACCATTTGACTGAAGGAAAGGAGGGTAAACCCAATTCTCCTAACCACCGTCCTAACCTTAGCCTCATTAACCCACATTCTCCTAACCTGCTGCGTAAATTCTCCTAACCTGCTGCGTAAGTTCTCCTAACCTGCTATGAAAAGTAATTTCCGTCCATAGCTGTATACCATATAGTCAAAACCATGTTTGAATGGCTATGCTTTAAGTAACATGTTACGTCCACAACATGGTCATAACTAAACTATAAGTTATCAGAGAATACAAGTTTTTTTGTTGTTGCTGTATGCTTGTTATTTGAATCTATATCAGCAACACCTGTGGGATGGGATATTGTTCTATTCATGTCTCATCAAGGAACATTTCCCTCAGTAGATGAAGAGATAAGCTGAAGCGGTAGCTATTAGGTAGGTATTGTCGACAGACACATCCATTTCTCTCCGATAACTGTATTTCACTGTGGAACCTTTTGTCACAAGTGTTTTATTGTATCCCTGTCAGGTAATTGCCCGAATAGTAAGAGGCAAAAAAATATGTTGGTTTAGGGGGCAGATGAGGAAGCTAGCTAGCAGATTCCAGTGGGCATTCATTACGTTACTAATCACACGCGCTACTGTAAGGTTGAAAACATCCACATCAACTAATAATGCAACTTCTCGTGCCTTCAGATAGGTCCAAGCATTGCGCCCCCCCCCCCTCACCCCCAAACACACACACACACACACACACACACACATACACATACACGATCCTGATAATCAAATGTTACCAACAGCCAAGCCCACGCCAACAATCCGCATTACTAGTTTTTCCAGAGATCAGACTAACATATTTTCTTGGGGAAGCCTGGGTTGTGGCTTTGCGGCTACTAAGCTCTTTTTTTTTTAGGCAGGACTTAAGCTGTTTGAGTTGACTTTGGTTTAATGCCTTTTTTTCCCACCCTCATTCTGTCTTCCAGATAAAGAAATACTTTGAGCTGGAGCCTTTAGCCAGGGGGAAACGTTGGATCCTGGAAGGCAGTACGACAAACAACATGGTGGCCGTGAAGGAGAACTTCATCCTGTTAATCAGACTACTGGAGGACACGGACACAGGGCTACCCGCAAGGATATGATGCTAATGCTACATTAGAATCTAATAGCAAAGGACATCACAGCTTACAATTCTAGGGAGAGAGAACGTTTTTGTAATGTTACCCGTAATGTTCCCATAATGTTTGAATGTCCAGTTTTCCCTTAGTTAGGGGAACATTCTATGTTAGCAAAAAATCCTTCTGAGAACCTTTTTAGCATGTCTTGGTGTTAAAGTTAGGAGAATATTCCCTTAATGTTAAGCAGAACTTATCTAGAACGTGGTTACAATGTTCTCAGAATATACAACAATGTTCTAGACACGTTTTATAGGACGTTGCAAGAACATTCCTGTGTACAGTTTTCTGAGGGTTAGGAGAATATTCTTGCAATGTTCCCATGAAACTTGTCTAGAACATTTATAATCTTAAGTTCTGAGAACATGGTAACCATGTTCTGGGGAAGGTCTACTTGACATTAAGGGAATGGTCTCTTGGAAACATTCCTTGCGCATCACGGGAACATTCCTATGAAAACGTTAGTTTATGAACAAATGAGACTCTAAAGGGAACATTCTCTAATGTTGTGGGAACATTTGTTGTTAGCTGGGATGGCGATAATGATGATGGCGATAATGATTGATGCTACGTTAGCATGTTGAGTCAAAGGATTGTATGACGTTAATGCTAATGTTAGCATGTTAAGCCGAAGGATGGTATGATGTTAATGCTAACATTAGCATGTTGAGTCGAAAGATACTATGATGTTAATGCTAACATTAGCATGTTGAGTCAAAGGATTGTATGTTAATGCTAACTTTGGCATGTGGAGTCAAAGGATGGTATGATATTAATGCTAATGTTAGCATGTTGAGTCAAAGGATGGTATGACATTAATGCTAATGTTAGCATGTTGAGTCAAAGGATGGTATGACGTTAATGCTAACATTAGCATGTTGAGTCGAAGGATGGTATGTTAATGCTAACATTAGCATGTTGAGTCGAAGGATGGTATGTTAATGCTAACATTAGCATGTTGAGTTGAAGGATGGTATGATGTCAATGTTAGCATGTGAGTGGAAGGACAACCATAGCAAGACCTGCCAGTGTCCACAGTCACACATTAACATGGTGAAACGTCTTTGCGTTCATGTAGTTGATTTTGGAGTTGGAAGCAGCGCAGCACAGAACAGCGACGTACACAACAAATGCATCTGTAAGCATTTAACAGAACAGCTACACAACACATTCTCCTTTCCCCCCAAAAAACTCAGTTCCATTCAACCCACCCACCCACTGATGCAGTTGTTTTGTAATGAAGGAAACTCCTTGAACTTTCTCAGTAATGGAAGTTGTTGTTTACCACTATGTGATGTGTGCCATGTCAATGAAAACCCCCCGCAGTGCCATTTACAGCGTATGGCATTCCTTAAGTCGTCATCGTGAACACACTGCAGTGACTGCAGCTCATCTGTAAATATGTTTAACATTTGGGATAATTGCTTTACCGTATGTCCATCGGAGCAGCACATATGCCTAAAATTAGCCAGAAAAGTGCCAGTTGTCAAGTGGCCTAGTTGTTCAGTCTTGATAACTAACAATGTTCTGGGATTCAATGAATGAGGTCTGAAGCCTTCTGTTGTGTGTTAACAAACCACAGCCAGACAGGTAGACAGGCAGACAGACAACATCCCCCTTTGAGTCTTAATGTCCCTGGGAAGGTCCCATACTAGTCTCTAGGTCTATAATAGGATATTCTTATGCAGAATAATCTGTATGGCAAGACAGAAGCACTACATAACATGGGATGAAGGGGTAGGGGTCTTGTGGGATGGGGTGGAATACAAACTCTATCAATCGCCGTCGGCGACAGCTGCGTCTGACACGGTTTTGTGCTGCCTGACAACCTAATGCCTTCCAACTGTCTGTCTGTGAAGACCCCTCCCTATCTAACACCCCAGGAGCCCCCGGACGCCCCAGACCCCCCCCCCCCCCACCACCACATCCCGGAACCCCAACACACCCCAACACACCCCCCCACATCCTGGACCCCCAAAACAACCCTGGAACCACCCCCCGGACCCCCTGGACCCCCAACACATCCCGGACCCCCCGGAACCCCACCACCCCCGAACTCCCCGGACACCCCAACACATCCCGGACCCCCCGGACACCCCAACACATCCCGGACACCCCAACACATCGCGAACCCCCCGGACCCCCACCACCCCCCAGACCCCCCGGAACCCCAACACCCCCCAGACCCCCCGGAACCCCAACACATCCTGGACCCCCCGGACCCCCAACACATTCTGTAAAGGTCACGTTTTATTAACATTTGACAGAGGTTCGCAGGGATGTTGCTGTGAAATGGCTGTAATATTATAAACACAGTGGTGTAAAGTACTTAAGTAAAAATACTTTAAAGTACTACTTAAGTAGTTTTGGGGGGAAGAACCCTACCCTCCTTCTTCTATTTATATTTTGAAAAACTTTTACTTCACTACATTCCTAAAGAAAAGTATGTACTTTTTACTCCAGACATTTTCCTTGACACCCAAAAGTACTAGTTACATTTCGAATGCTTAGCAGGACTGGAAAATGGTCCTATTCATCCCCACTGCTGATCTGGCGAAGTCACTAAACACAAATGCTTCATCTGTAAAGTATGTCTGAGTGTTGGAGTGTGGCCCTGGCTATCTGTAAAAAAGTAAAGAACATGAAAATCGTGCCGTCTGCTTTGCTTAATTTAAAAAATATATATATTTTACCTTTATTTAACTAGGCAAGTCAGTTAAGAACAAATTCTTATTTACAATGACAGCCTAGGAACAGTGGGTTAAACTGCCTTGTTCAGGGGCAGAACGACAGATTTTTACCTTGTCAGCTCAGGGATTCGATTTAGCAACCTTTCAGTTACTGGCCCAACGCTCTAACCACTAGGCTACCTGCCACCCCATATATTCCTTAAAATAAGGAATTTGAAATGATTTATTATTTTACTTTTGATACTTAAGTATATTTAAAACCAAATACATTTAGACTTTTACTTAAGTAGTATTTTACTGGGTGACTTTTACTTGAGTCATTTTCTATTAAGGTATCTTTATTTTTACTCAAGTATGAAAATTGGATACTTTTTTCCACCACTGCAACCCCAGACTCCCCATTCGTACCCTACGCAAGCCCCCTACCCACCTCATCCCAGAACCCCAGTCCACTGCCAGCTCCACTCCCTATTCCAGTACTTTCTAGCTGTGGTATTTACAAGATCCCCATAGACCCCTCTCCTCGATCCTGATGGGGAGCAGCCTCCCCATAGACCCCTCTCCTCGATCCTGATGGGTGGCAGCCTCCCCATAGACCCCTCTCCTCGACCCTGATGGGTGGCAGCCTCCCCATAGACCCCTCTCCTCAATCCTGATGGGGAGCAGCCTCCCCATAGACCCCTCTCCTCGATCCTGATGGGGAGCAGCCTCCCCATAGACCCCTCTCCTCGACCCTGATGGGTGGCAGCCTCCCCATAGACCCCTCTCCTCGACCCTGATGGGTGACAGCCTCCCCATAAACCCCTCTCCTCGATCCTGATGGGGGGCAGCCTCCCCATAGACCCCTCTCCTCGACCCTGATGGGGGGCAGCCTCCCCATAGACCCCTCTCCTCGACCCTGATGGGGGGCAGCCTCCCCATAGACCCCTCTCCTCGACCCTGATGGGGGGCAGCTTCCCCATAGACCCCTCTCCTCGACCCTGATGTCCCAGGAGGACATGCTGTCGGCGGGATTAAAGATAAACAGCGACTCGGCTTCCCCGAGAGGATACCATAAACACAAGCACTGCCCTGCGGTGACGCACCACAAACGCATCGGCAGGCAACCATATGACACCTATCAGTTTCGTCTGTTCTGTTGTTGTTGTCCCTGTGACGGGGTAATACCAGGAAACCAAGAGGAGAATTGGGGATAATATGGAGGTGTTTCCTCTCTATGCATGTCAACACCCACCACCACCTTCCAACGCAAATACACACACCCTTTTGTAAAACAAACACACACACACACACACACACACACACACACACACACACACACACACACACACACACACACACACACACACACACACACACACACACACACACACACACACACACACACACACACACACACACACACACACACCCCTTTTGGAAAACAAACACAATGTAAACAGACCAGATAATTAGAGCTCAATTTCAGCCAAATGATTGTCCAAGCATTTCTCCACATGGCTAAACTAAATAACACATTTAGATTGATGCTTTGATGCTCCATTTCAGGATCATGCCAGATGGGTTAGTCCATTTTTTAACCCAGATGGGTTAGTCCATTTTTTAACCCAGATGGGTTGGTCCATTTTTTGCCTAGATGGGTTGGTCCATTTTTTGCCCAGATGGGTTAGTCCATTTTTTGCCCAGATGGGTTGGTCCATTTTTTGCCCAGAAAGGTTGGTCCATTTTTTAACCCAGATGGGTTGGTCCATTTTTTTGCCCAGATGGGTTAGTCCATTTTTTAACCCAGATGGGTTGGTCCATTTTTTGCCCAGAGTTGCTCCATTTTTTTTAACCCAGAAAGGTTGGTCCATTTTTTAACCCAGATGGGTTGGTCCATTTTTTGCCCAGATGGGTTGGTCCATTTTTTTTCCAGATGGGTTGGTCCATTTTTTACTTGGGATTTTTGTGCAAAATGATCATTATCTGACAAGTAATGGAGGCCTAAAGGAATAAAATGGGCCGTCACGAAAAGATTGTGTTGGTGTGTTAGAAATGCCGGATTCTGGTCCCAGTCCACCCCTGCTCCTAATATGGTATCTATCCCGCCCTAGCTCCACCCCTGCTCCTAATATTGTATCTATCCCTCCCTAGCTCCACCCCTGCTCCTAATATGGTATCTATCCCTCCCTAGCTCCACCCCTGCTCCTAATATGGTATCTATCCCGCCCTAGCTCCACCCATGCTCTTAATATGGTAACTATCCCTCCCTAGCTCCACCCCTGCTCCTAATATGGTATCTCTCCATCCCTAGCTCCACCCCTGCTCCTAATATTGTATCTCTCCATCCCTAGCTCCACCCCTGCTCCTAATATGGTATCTCTCCATCCCTAGCTCCACCCCTGCTCCTAATATTGTATCTATCCCTCCCTAGCTCCACCCGTTTCGGGAAGAGGGGGCAAGACATATTATAGACGTGTTTAGAGAATCCCTAAATAGAAGATCAGTGATAGATGAGTAATGAGATCTAATGACGCATTTATTTACAGTACGGTTCCCAGCTCTGTTAACTGCGACACACACACACACACACACACACACACACACACACACACACACACACACACACACACGAGAGAGAGAGAGAGATTCCATGAGCCTTGATTAAGTATCTTTCGAGGGGAGTTGTGATCGAGCTGTGAAGACAGAACAGCATATTTTTGAGTTCATCTTAATGAATTAGACCCTGCCAAACGATAAGCGCTAGAATCACTTTGATGCGACGCGCCAAAAGATCTTGCTAATGATTGTGTGTGTGTGTGTGTGTGTTCTTATCTTAATGTTTAAAACTGATTTACTTGATAAATTATATTTAAATTATACATGCAGCCATAAAGCCGTTATAACAGCTAAATAACACATAACATTTGTCATTGTTATAGCATCTGGTATGTACTGTAGACTCTTATGTAGCATGTAATAACATTTGACATACGCTGTCATCCAGACTGTAATAGCAGTTGTTACTAACAGTTGACATAGGACAACAGGATGAACGTGTCTCATAACTATTTAAAACTACTTATGACAGATGTTTTAAGTGTTATATAGCTGTTATAAATGCTTTATGAATAAATTCATAAGGATACCTACATAAAAGTGTTACCAGAAAATCATAGATAGACATTTATTTTTGTGTGAATCATTTTTAGCCTTTTGAGTGTATAATAAAATGATGGTTCTTTTCCCCCTTGTTCCTGAACGGAAAAGCACCCCTTCAAACATCTCAAAATGACTCTTTGGAGGATGAAAAGTTTATTCAAAGTCCACATCTGTCAACATGACACTGACACCAACCTAGATTCCTGTTGTTGTTGTCTCATGTTTGATTGAATGCCCTCTCTGTCCGTTGGGCTATTAGATTCCAGTAGACTGTCACTCAGGGGCTTACTGTTTTGCTCTCTCTTGCTCCCCCCCTGCAAGCTCTCTGTCTGTGATGTTGTTTCTCTTCGTCCCAACAACACCACAGTGTTGACTGACCGAGACCCTATCTCCTCCCAAGTGGTCAACACATCAAAAACATTAAGAAGACCAGCTCTCTGTTTCAGACAAACATCACTGACTCTGAGGGACAGGGGGAGGTGTGTGGGGTGTGTGTGTGTGTGTGTGTAAGGGTTTATCTCTCGAAAATCTCCTCTCCCTATCGCCTTCCACTGCTCCATCCCACAACAATGACAACAGAACATGTCAATCAAAATGATGGCACCGCATTCTTTAAAAAGGTCAGTTAGGTTCGAATTCAAAATGGCTGGTTGTCACTTCTGCACCACTTTAACTTTAGTCAAAATGTTTTTTGGGGGTAAAAAAAAAAAATGTTTGGAGCCTCTAGTTTCTAGAAATGAAAAACAATGTTTTATTGATATTTTCCCAGCTCTTAACTCACAAATATATTTTTTTATTTTATTTCCAGGAAATACACCATCACCCTTGGCTGTACACAGAGAGCTAAAATTAATACTCTGCATGTACTTCTCTCATGGCTCAAAGTGGAGGAGAGATTGACTACAACACTACGTTTTTATAAGAAGTGTTGACAAGCTGAATGTGCCGAGCTGTCTGTTTAAATTACTAGCACACAGCTCAGACACACATGCATACCCCACAAGACATCTCTTCACAATCCCCAAGTGCAGAACAGACTATGGGAGGTCACACAGTACTACATAGAGCCATGACTACATGGAACTCTAATTCACATCAGGTAACTGATGGAAGCAGTAAAATCATATTTATAAAACAGATAAAAATGCATCTTATGGAACAGCGGGGACTGTGAAGGGACACACAGGCATAGACACACACATACAAACACTTGAGAAGACATGCACTCTACACACACGAAAAATTATGGATTTTGTGTTGTAGATATGTGGTAGAAGAGTAGTGGCCTGAGGGAACACAATGTGTTGTGAAAAGTGTTATTAAATGTAATGTCATGTAATATTTGAAATTGTATATAACTGCCTTAATGTTGTTGGACCCCAGGAAGAGTAGCTGCTGCCTTGGCAGGAACTAATGGGGATCCATAATAAACCCCAGGAAGAGTAGCTGCCGCCTTGGCAGGAACTAATGGGGATCCATAATAAACCCCAGGAAGAGTAGCTGCTGCCTTGGCAGGAACTAATGGGGATCCTTAATAAACCCCAGGAAGAGTAGCTGCTGCCTTGTCAGGAACTAATGGGGATCCATAATAAACCCCAGGAAGAGTAGCTGCTGCCTTGGCAGGAACTAATGGGGATCCATAATAAACCCCAGGAAGAGTAGCTGCTGCCTTGGCAGGAACTAATGGGGATCCATAATTAAAAATGTTTAAAAAAAAGTGTAACCTTTAACTAGGCAAGTCCGTTAAGAACAAATTCTTATTTACAATGATGGCCTACCATGCCCTACCATGCCCTAACCCGGACGACGCAGGGCCAATTGTGAGCCGCCCTTTAGGACTCCCAATCACGGCCGATTGTGATACAGCCTGGAATCGAACCAGGGTCTGTAGTGACGCCTCTGAGATGCAGTGCCATTAGAGAACACTGTGCCACTCAGGAGCCCTCTATAAATATAAAATACATATGAAAATCTTCAGCTCAGGAGTATCTGTACATCCTGTCTCTCTCTATGTAATGTTGTGTCTCTCTTGTTGTGATGTGTTTTGTCCTATATTTATATTGTATTTTATATATATATTTTTTTTATCCCAGGCCCCCATTCCCCGCAGGAGAGGCCTTTTGCCTTTTGGTAGACGGTCATTGTAACTAAGAATTTGTTCTTAATAACTGGCTTGCCTAGATAAATAAAGGTTAAATACATGAATAAAAAATAAATACGAAGCTAGCTATCGCACACGATGAACTTCAGATACATCAGTGGATTCGTCCCAAATAGCACCCTCTTACCTATATAAGTGCTCTACATTCGACCAGATACCTATGGGCCCCTGGTCAAAAGTAGTGCACTATATAGGGAGCAGTGTGTCCAGTCCTTGTGAGTTATTTGACATGGCTCCTGATTCACATGATTCCTATTGTTCTCTGTGGCCCCATGAGAAGTGGTACCGTGGTAGCCAGCCTGGGTCATAGTGTTATAGTACTCAAGAACTGGTCTTTTTTTTTTTTTTAAATGTACTCAGTCTTAGACAATTTAGACTCTTAAAACACTCATAATAATCAGCTCTCATTCAGTCAATAGATAAAACCTTTTTGCCAGGTCAAATATCCACACTCCTTTCATGATACATTAATGTCTTATTGCCTATTAAAACCTGGCCTTCCCACATTTACTCGTGACACATGTTACAGATGCTGTATCTTAATTTGATCATCCTGTTGTTGCAGAAATGTTCACAACACAACAGGAAATGCAAACTTCTAGTTGATCCCTTGTAAACATCTGTAGTAAGGGGAGACTGGGGAAGTTGTAACACATTTGGTATTTGTATTTATTAAAAACAAAAACGTTTTAAGTGAAAAGTAGGCATTGCTCTGAAACTTAAAAAAATGTAATTTACATGAGCACCACAATGCATACTCCACCCATGCTCCACCAAGGTTTTCCAGCATACAGCTTTGACCTACTACACTAGCTATGTTGGTCTATTGAACTTCAAATGTGTAGGCAGGTTGCTTAGGATACAAACCTTCTCAAACATCCTAATTCATACTCTTAGAGGATGTGCTTCCCCAATAATGTGATTTGTACTTTACAAGGTAAAGTATTGGATTCTTCCACATTCTTTCACCACACTAATCCCATTCCACTACCATTTAAAGCTTTTTTTTATTTCTTTTTTTGATATATGAAAGCAAGCGTTTCTTTTATACTTAGAAAACCATCATGCTTGATTGAGTAAGTTGTTTTGTCTTGCAGTAATGTGGTGCCTGACTGTATTTCCTTAAACGTTTTTATTTAGCAATACATGTCATTGAGAAAATTATTTTTTTGGGGGGGGGTCAGTAGGTGGACACAGTCACTCATACAGTGCCTTCAGAAAGTGTTCATACCCCTTGACTTATTCCACATTTTGTTGTTACAGCCTGAATTCAAAATGTATTAAATCATTTTGTTTTATCTCACCCATCTACACACACCATAATAATAAAGTGAAAACATGGTTTTAAACATTTTTGTAAATGTATTGAAAGTAAAATAAAGAAATCTCTCATTTACTTAAGTATTCACACCTATGAGTCAATACATGTTACCTTTGGCAGTGATTACAGCTGTGAGTCTTTCTGGGTAAGTTTCTAAGAGCTTTGCACATCTGGATTGTACAATATTTGTACAGTATTCTTTTTAGAATTCTTCAAGTTATGTCAAGTTGGTTGTTGATCTTTGCTAGACAGCCATTTTCAAGTCTTGCCATAGATTTTATTAAGCCAAATTAAGTCAAAACTGTAACAAGGCCATTCAGGAACATTCAATGTCATCTTGGTAAGCAACTCCAATGGATATTTGGCCTCGCATTACGGTCAGATGACGAGCAGTTGCCATACCAGACGGTGATGCAACTGGTCAAGATGCTCTCGATGGTGCAGCTGTAGAACTTTATGAGGATCTGAGGACCCATGCCAAATCTTTTCAGTCTCCTGTAGAGGAAAAGTTGTTGTCTTGCCCTCTTCACGACTGTCTTGGTGTGTTTTGGACCATGATAGTTTGTTGGTGATGTAGACACCAAGGAACTTGAAACTCTCGACCCGCTCCACTACAGCCCCGTCGATGTGAATGGGGGCGTGTTCGGCCCTCCTTTTCCTGTAGTCCACAATCATCTTCGCATCTTCTTTGTCTTGAAAACATTGAGGGAGAGGTTGTTGTCCTGGCACCACACAGCCAGGTCTCTGACCTCCTCCCTATAGGCTATCTCGTCGATGTCGGTGATCAGGCCTACCACTGTTGTGTCATTGGCAAACTTAATGATTATGTTGGAGTCGTGCTTGGCCACGCAGTCGTTGGTAAACAGGGAGTACAAGAGGGGACTAAGCATGAACCCCTGAGGGGCCCACTGTGTTGAGGATCAGTGTGGCAGAAGTGTTGTTACCTACCCTTACCACCTGGGGGGCAGCCCGTCAGGAAGTCCAGGAGCCGCCCCCAGTTGCAGAGGGAGATGTTTAGTCCCAGGGTCCTTTGCTTAGTGATGAACTTTGTGGGCGCTACGGTGTTGAACGCTGAGCTGTAGTCAATTAACAGCATTCTCAAATACAGTACCAGTCAAAAGTTTGGACACACCTACTCAGGCAAGGGTTTTTCTTTATTTTTACTATTTTCTACATTGTAGAATAATAGTGAAGAGATAACTATGAAATAACACATGGAATCATGTAGTAAGCAAAAAAGTGTTAAATAAATCAAAATATATTTTATATTTGAGATTCTTCAAAGTAGCCACCCTTTGCCTTGATGACAGCTTTGCATACTCATGGCATTCTCTCAACCAGCTTCATGAGGTAGTCACCTGGAATGCATTTCAATTAACAGGTGTGCCTTGTTAAAAGTTAATTTCCTTCTTAATGTGTTTGAGCCAATCAGTTGTCTTGTTACAAGGTAGGGGTTGTAAACAGAAGTTAGCCCTATTTGGTAAAATACCAAGTCCATAAGTTTACATACACCTTAGCCAAATACATTTAAACTCAGTTTTTTCACAATTCCTGATATTTAATCCATGTAAAAAATCACTGTCTTAGGTCAGTTAGGATCGCCACTTTACTTTAAGAATGTGAAATGTCAGAATAATATTAAAGCGAATGATTTAATTCAGCTTTTATTTCTTTCATCACATTCCCAGTGGGTCAGAAGTTTACATACACTCAATTAGTATTTGGTAGCCTGGCCTTTACATTTACATTACATTACATTTAAGTCATTTAGCAGACGCTCTTATCCAGAGCGACTTACAAATTGGTGCATTCACCTTATGATATCCAGTGGAACAACCACTTTACAATAGTGCATCTAAATCTTTTAAGGGGGGGGGGGGGGGGGGGGGGGTTTCAGGTGTCTCTGGAAGGTGGTGATTGACTCCGCTGTCCTGGCGTCGTGAGGGAGCTTGTTCCACCATTGGGGTGCCAGAGCAGTGAACAGTTTTGACTGGGCTGAGCGGGAACTGTGCTTCCTCAGAGGTAGGGGGGCCAGCAGGCCAGAGGTGGATGAACGCAGTGCCCTTGTTTGGGTATAGGGCCTGATCAGAGCCTGAAGGTATGGAGGTGCCGTTCCCTTCACAGCTCCGTAGGCAATCACCATGGTCTTGTAGCGGATGCGAGCTTCAACTGGAAGCCAGTGGAGAGAGCGGAGGAGCGGGGTGACGTGAGAGAACTTGGGAAGGTTGAACACCAGACGGGCTGCGGCGTTCTGGATGAGTTGTAGGGGTTTAATGGCACAGGCAGGGAGCCCAGCCAACAGCGAGTTGCAGTAATCCAGACGGGAGATGACAAGTGCCTGGATTAGGACCTGCGCCGCTTCCTGTGTGAGGCAGGGTCGTACTCTGCGAATGTTGTAGAGCATGAACCTACAGGATCGGGTCACCGCCTTGATGTTAGTGGAGAACGACAGGGTGTTGTCCAGGATCACGCCAAGGTTCTTAGCACTCTGGGAGGAGGACACAAGGGAGTTGTCAACCGTGATGGCGAAATCATGGAACGGGCAGTCCTTCCCCGGGAGGAAGAGCAGCTCCGTCTTGCCGAGGTTCAGCTTGAGGTGGTGATCCGTCATCCACACTGATATGTCTGACAGACATGCAGAGATGCGAATCGCCGCCTGGTTATCAGAAGGGGGAAAGGAGAAGATTAATTGTGTGTCGTCTGCATAGCAATGATAGGAGAGACCATGTGAGGATATGACAGAGCCAAGTGACTTGGTGTATAGCGAGAATAGGAGAGGGCCTAGAACAGAGCCCTGGGGGACACCAGTGGTGAGAGCGCATGGTGCGGAGACAGATTCTCGCCACGCCACCTGGTAGGAGCGACCTGTCAGGTAGGACGCAATCCAAGCGTGGGCCGCGCCGGAGATGCCCAACTCGGAGAGGGTGGAGAGGAGGATCTGATGGTTCACAGTATCAAAGGCAGCAGATAGGTCTAGAAGGATGAGAGCAGAGGAGAGAGAGTTAGCTTTAGCAGTGCGGAGAGCCTCCGTGACACAGAGAAGAACAGTCTCAGTTGAATGCCCAGTCTTGAAACCTGACTGATTAGGATCAAGAAGGTCATTCTGAGAGAGATAGCAGGAGAGCTGGCCAAGGACGGCACGTTCAAGAGTTTTGGAGAGAAAAGAAAGAAGGGATACTGGTCTGTAGTTGTTGACATCGGAGGGGTCGAGTGTAGGTTTTTTCAGAAGGGGTGCAACTCTTGCTCTCTTGAAGACGGAAGGGACGTAGCCAGCGGTCAAGGATGAGTTGATGAGCGAGGTGAGGTAGGGGAGAAGGTCTACGGAAATGGTCTGGAGAAGAGAGGAGGGGATAGGGTCAAGTGGGCAGGTTGTTGGGCGGCCGGCCGTCACAAGACGTGAGATTTCATCTGGAGAGAGAGGGGAGAAAGAGGTCAAAGCACAGGGTAGGGCAGTGTGAGCAGGACCAGCGGTGTCGTTTGACTTAGCAAACGAGGATCGGATATCGTCAACCTTCTTTTCAAAATGGTTGACGAAGTCATCCGCAGAGAGGGAGGAGGGGGGGGGGGGGGGAGGAGGATTCAGGAGGGAGGAGAAGGTAGCAAAGAGCTTCCTAGGGTTAGAGGCAGATGCTTGGAATTTAGAGTGGTAGAAAGTGGCTTTAGCAGCAGAGACAGAAGAGGAGAATGTAGAGAGGAGGGAGTGAAAGGATGCCAGGTCCGCAGGGAGGCGAGTTTTCCTCCATTTCCGCTCGGCTGCCCGGAGCCCTCTTCTGTGAGCTCGTAGTGAGTCGTCGAGCCACGGAGCAGGAGGGGAGGACCGAGCCGGCCTGGAGGATAGGGGACAGAGAAAATCAAAGGATGCAGAAAGGGAGGAGAGGAGGGTTGAGGAGGCAGAATCAGGAGATAGGTTGGAGAAGGTTTGAGCAGAGGGAAGAGATGATAGGATGGAAGAGGAGAGAGTAGCGGGAGAGAGAGAGCGAAGGTTGGGACGGCGCAATACCATCCGAGTAGGGGCAGAGTGAGAAGTGTTGGATGAGAGCAAGAGGGAAAAGGATACAAGGTAGTGGTCGGAGATTTGGAGGGGAGTTGCAATGAGATTAGTGGAAGAACAGCATCTAGTAAAGATGAGGTCAAGCGTATTGCCTGCCTTGTGAGTAGGGGGGGGAAGGTGAGAGGGTGAGGTCAAAAGAGGAGAGGAGTGGAAAGAAGGAGGCAGAGAGGAATGAGTCAAAGGTAGACGTGGGGAGGTTAAAGTCACCCAGAACTGTGAGAGGTGAGCCATCTTCAGGAAAGGAACTTATCAAGGCATCAAGCTCATTGATGAACTCTCCAAGGGAACCTGGAGGGCGATAAATGATAAGGATGTTAAGCTTGAAAGGGCTGGTAACTGTGACAGCATGGAATTCAAATGAGGAGATAGACAGATGGGTCAGGGGAGAAAGAGAGAATGTCCACTTGGGAGAGATGAGGATTCCAGTGCCACCAGCCCGCTGGCTCGATGCTCTAGGGGTATGCGAGAACACGTGGGCAGACGAAGAGAGAGCAGTAGGAGTAGCAGTGTTATCTGTGGTAATCCATGTTTCCGTCAGCGCCAGGAAGTCTAGGGACTGGAGGGTAGCATAGGCTGAGATGAACTCAGCCTTGTTGGCTGCAGACCGGCAGTTCCAGAGGCTGCCGGAGACCTGGAACTCCACGTGGGTCGTGCGCGCTGGGACCACCAGGTTAGAGTGGCAGCGGCCACACGGTGTGAAGCGTTTGTATGGCCTGTGCAGAGGGGAGAGAACAGGGATAGACAGACACATAGTTGACAAGCTACAGAAGTGTTGTTTCTTGTATTATTGTCTCTTGTGTCTTTAGAGAACTGTTTCACTTTGATATCCTTTTTCTTCTGTCCTGATTTTCTCTTTCTTTTCTTCTGTTAACTAGATATTCTTTGTTGTTCTTCGTTAGCTAGCTAGCTTCTTCCAAAAGAGTCCCTAGCAACTGCTTAGCAACTGGTAAACAATTCAGCTAGCTAAGATAACTACAATTTTATGAAAAATAGTTATTTTTCAAAAGCCTATCTTCTTTGTTTGTTGCTTGTTTTTTCTCCTCTTCAGTCTTGCAGTTTTCTTTTGCTTTTTCCGATGTACTTCACTCTAAAAACCATGTAAATTTCAATATTTGTAGGAGCTCATTTTTCAGCTGCTGCTGCTCAAATTGGAGTTCCGGAACATAAATTGTTAACTTGGGTCAAACGTGTCGGGTAGCCTTCCACAAGCTTCCCACAATAAATTGGGTGAATTACGGCCCATTCCTCCTGACAGAGCTGGTGTAACTGAGTCAGGTTTGTAGGCCTCCTTGCTCGTACACGCTTTTTCAGTTCTGCCCACAAATATTCTATAGGATTGAGGTCAGGGCTTTGTGATGGCCACTCCAATACCTTGACTTTCTTGTCCTTAAGCCATTTTGCCACAAATTTGGAAGTATGCTTGGGGAAGACCCATTTGCGACCAAGCTTTAACTTCCTGACTGATGTCTTGAGATGTTGCTTCAATATATCCACATATTTTCCATTCCTCATGATGCCATCTAATTTTCCTGCCTCATGATGCAATCTATTTTGTGAAGTGCACCAGTCCCTCCTGCAGCAAAGCACCCCCACAACATGATAATGCCACCCCTGTGCTTCATGGTTGGGATGGTATTCTTCGGCTTGCAAGCTTCCCTCTTTTTCCTCCAAACATAAAGATGGTCATTATGGCCAAACAGTTCTATTCTTATTTCATCAGACCAGAGGACATTTCTCCAAAAAGTTCGATCTTTGTCCCCATGTGCAGTTGCAAACCGTAGTCTGGCTTTTTTATGGCTGTTTTGGAGCAGTGGTTTCTTCCTTGCTGAGCGGCCTTTCAGGTTCTCGCTATAGGACTCGTTTGACTGTGGATATAGATACTTTTGTACCTGTTTCCTCCAGTATCTTCACAAGGTCCTTTGCTGTTGTCCTGGGATTGATTTTCACTTCTTGCACCAAAGTACGTTTATCTCTAGGATACAGAACCCGTCTCCTTCCTGAGTGGTGTGACGGCTGCGTGGTCCCATGGTGTTTATACTTGCGTACTATTGTTTGTACAGATGAACGTGGTACCTTCAGGCATTTGGAAATTGCTCCCAAGGATGAACCAGACTTGAGGAGGTCTACAAAAAAATTTCTGAGGTCTTGGCTGATTTATTTAGATTTTCCCATGATGTCAAGCAAAGAGGCACTGAGTTTGAAGCCACGCCTTGAAATACATCCACAGGTACACCTCCAATTGACTCAAATGATGTCAAATAGCCTATCAGAAGCTTCCAAAGCCATGCCATCATTTTCTGGAATTTTCCAAGCTGTTTAAAGGCACAGTCTACTTAGTGTATGTAAACTTCTGACCCACTGGAATTGTGATATGGCGAATTATAAGTGAAATAATCTGTCTGTAAACAATTGTTGGAAAAAATTACTTGTGTCATGCACAAAGTAGATGTCCTAACCGACTTGCCAAAACTATAGTTTGTTAACAAGAAATTTGTGGAGTGGTTGAAAAACGAGTTTCAATGACTCCAACCTAAGTGTATGTAAACTTCCGACTTCAACTGTATAAACCAAAAAAATCAGCTCTCTTAAAAGTTTTACTCATTTTCTGTTCTGTTATCTATTCAATGGGCCTGGCACATTCCCACTTTCAAGGAGCCTTCCGTTTTGAATAAGTTATTTTGCTTAGAAACCTTTAGGTCTACCTGTAGAAAGAAAAATAGAAGAAAAAAAACCTCTGCATTTCTGGCAAGAGTGGCCAAAAGTGTGTTTATCATCCCCAAAAGTGGTCTATGGAGTGGTGGTGTATTCTATGCGACAACCATGGGTACGCCTGACGTATCCAAACCAGAGATTGACTCTCCAGCAGACGAACTGGTGACCACAGAGAGAGACAACAAAACTCGTAAATATGTAAATTGTAATTTATTTTCGAATGAGCGGTCGTTCATGTAAAATATTAGCATTTTTCTATGAGTTTCCAGCTCTTGAGCAGTCCACACACCCCCTTTCCCTTGTCTACCAAGCCATCCCATCTGGTTTGCGCTTCGTGGGACTATCATTTGTTTTTTTTCAACAGGACAATAATCCAACACACCTCCAGGCTGTGTAAGGGCTATTTAAGGAAGAAGGAGAGTGATGGAGTGCTGCATCAGATGACTTTGGCCTCCACAATCACTCGACCTCAACCCAATTGAAATGGTTTGGAATGAGTTGGGCTACAGAGTGAAGGAAAAGCAGCCAGGGACCTTACATATGTGTTTGTGTGGTACAGAGATGAGGTCGTAATAAATGTAAAAAAACCCCCCCAAAAAAATCACATTAAAACACTATTATTGCACACCAGTGGCGGTCAGTGCCGTTTAAGATGGAGGAAGATTTTATATATTTCTATTACAGCATATTGGATGACTGTCATTCATATTCCATTCACCCAGTTCAATGTAACATCTATAGGTTTAGGCTACTATATGATACTAGAATGTTCCCCTATACCCATCATGAGGTTGATAAAACCTAGCCTATGAATGAAAGTTTACAACGTAGGTGCACACAGGTCAAGAGACAAATTTGAGGTGACAGACAGTGACACCTGGACAGACAGTGACATTCAATACCGCCTTGCACACTCTTGCCTGCATCAATATATAGGATTTAATCATTAGTACAACAGTTGCAAACAAGAGTTTCTATTGGACAAATGTAAGTATTTTTTTATCCACGTTTTGTTCCGTTTGCTACCATGTAAGCAATCTAGGCCGTTAGCCTTGCGAGGGTTAAAACATTTAAAACGTCTTACTGACGTTGGCCACGGTGAAGAAGAGTCAACAGTCCTTGGTAGCTGGCCGCGTCTGTGGCACTGCGTTATCCTCAAAGTGGGCAAAGAACGTGTTAAGCTTGTCTGGCAGCAAGACGTCGGTGTCCGCAACGTGGCTGGTTTTCCATGATGTCTCTAAACCCTGCCACATGCGTCTCGTGTCATCCGTTGAATCGTGACTCCACTTTGTCTCGATATTGACGTTTTGCCTGTTTGATTGTCTTGCGTAGGGAACGACTACTCTGTTTGTATTCCATATTCCAAGTCATATTCCCAGTCACCTTGCCATGGTTAAATGCGGTGGTTCGTGCTTTCAATATTATGCAAATGCTGCCATCTATCCACAGTTTCTGGTTAGGGTAGGTTTTAATAGTCACAGTGGGTACAACATCTCCTATACACTTCTTGATAAACTCAGTGACCGTTTCGGTGTACACGTCCATACTATTCTTCATGAAGGTACCCGGAACATATCCCAGTTCGCGCGATCAAAACAATCTTGAAGCGTGGATTCCGATTGGTCAGACCAGTGTTGAATAGTCCTTAGCACGGGTGCTTCCTGTTTGAGTTTCTGCCTATAGGGAGGAGCAAAATGGAGTTGTGGTCAGATTAGACCAATGACACAAAATCTAATTTGAATCCATTTTGAAATCAGCCTGTCGCCTCCTTTAACCAATGTCCTCCTTTAACCATGTCTCCTCCTTTAACCATGTCGCCTCCTTTAACCTGTTTAGGACAGGGGGCAGTATTTTCACGGCCGGATAAAAAACGTACCCAATTTAATCTGGTTATTACTCCTGCCCAGAAACTAGAATATGCATATAATTGTTTGATTTGGATAGAAAACACCCTAAAGTTTCTAAAACTGTTTGAATGGTGTCTGTGAGTATAACAGAACTCATATGGCAGGCCAAAACCTGAGAAGATTCTAAACAGGAAGTGCCCTCTCTGACCATTTCTTGGCCTCTTTATCGAAGACTCCCATAGGCTCTCAGAAGGCGCCAGAACGGGGAATGATGACTCTGCAGTCCCTGGCTGAAAAACAGTAGCGCATTTGGATAGTGGTCGATCTGAGAACAATGAAACGGGTGCGCGCGTGCACATGAAGAGTCTATTTTCCATTTTCAGTCTTTGAACGAAAACGACGTCTCCCGGTCGGAATATTATCGCTATTTTACGAGAAAAATCGCATAAAAATGGATTTTAAACAGTGTTTGACATGCTTCGAAGTACGGTAATGGAATATTTTGAACATTTTTGTCACGAAACGCCGTGATACTCAAACCAATGATACTCAAATTAAATACAGGGTAACATTTGACATTCCACTATCGTTAATTTTATTTATTTAACCCTTTATTTAAATAGGCAAGTCAGTTAACAACAAATTCTTATTTACAAATGACAGCCTACCGACGGTCAAACCCTAACCCGGACGACGCTGGGCCAATTGTGCAACGCCCTATGGGACTCCCAATCACGGCCAGGTTGTGATACAGCCTGGAATCGAACCAGGGTCTGTAGTGACGCCTCTAGCACTAGGTAATTAATCAATTGTTAATGTGGCTGTAAATCTCCCTCTAAACCAGAGTAGTGTGTTGTGTTTGATATTGCTGTGTTGGCGTAAGGCCAGACTCTGTAGGTGGATTAGTTCATTGAATCCAAACAGTTTATTACAGCGGAAAGCAACTCCGATGACGACACTATGTGGGCAGCTTGCAGCGCTCAGAACACAAACGTTTCGTGTGAAAGAGAAAGAGAGAAATAGCAACTGGTTCACAGTCACCTTCTAGTAAACAAATGGTTTTCCTTAGAGAGAAAACACCTGCTATTTACAAAACACATTTTCAGTTCAGCCATGGAACAGTGGTTTGGTTTAGAGGACGGACGGATGTCTGTGACATATTTGGGCAACAGCAGGAGACGGTTATAGCTGAATATAAAAATTCTGAATCATGAGAGCGAAATCTGGCCCTTTATTTTCTACCTCGACTAGAACAATTCACACCATGTGACACTGAATTAAATAAGAAATAAACCAATGATACTCAAATTAAATACAGGGTAACATTTGACATTCCACTATCGTTAATTTTATTTATTTAACCCTTTATTTAAATAGGCAAGTCAGTTAACAACAAATTCTTATTTACAAATGACAGCCTACCGACGGTCAAACCCTAACCCGGACGACGCTGGGCCAATTGTCCAACGCCCTATGGGACTCCCAATCACGGCCAGGTTGTGATACAGCCTGGAATCGAACCAGGGTCTGTAGTGACGCCTCTAGCACTGAGATGCAGTGCCTTAGGCCACTGCACCACTCGGCAGCTACTAGGCAACTAGCACTGCAACTACTCATTGTTTTGAAATATCTGTTCAACTAGACTTCAGGAATGAAGCCTTGTTTACACCTGGTGCTAACATGCATCCTTGGTCTTGATCTTGTCCACATTTTGACAATGCCCATATTTGTGGTTCTTATCCCTCCATTGCGTCTGCATTGTGACCAGTTTCCTGGCCCCTGTCTGTATGCTCATTATTTGATAGATTGTCTTCCAAAATAATATGGATTTATTTTAGGACACATTTTGATGTCATAAGTCAATGGTGCCAGCTATCAATGATTTTAGAAAGCAGGATAATGATGATTGAAATGGTTTTACTGTCTACACTTGTGATAAATCCAGACATAATGTGCCCTCTGGAGGACGATCTGATCACAATGTGTCTTTTGATCGTCTACACCTGCCTAAAAATGTGGGCACAATCAGGACACATGTTAGCACCAGGTATAAACGGTGCTTTAGTGTGTTGTTCATGGTGATTAGGTGAGGTTGTCCATTTGAAAAACCCTGTGGGGTACTCTACTGTTGAGCATGGCTATGTTCCAGGGAATAGGGTTAAGGTACTGTATACACTGCGTGTACAAAACATTAGGAACACCTATACAGAATGGTGTCTGGGTAGAGGTGGATCAGAGAATCACCAGCAGCAAGAGCGACATCATTGATGTATACAGAGAAGAGAGTCGGCCCGAGAATTGAACCCTGTGGCAGCCCCATAGAGACTGCCAGAGGTCCGGCCAACAGGCCCTCCGATTTGACACACTGAACTCTGTCTGAGAAGTAGTTGGTGAACCAGGCGAGGCAGTCATTTGAGAAACCAAGGCTGTTGAGTCTACCGTTAAGAATGTGGTGATTGACAGAGTCGAAAGCCTTGGCCAGGTCGATGAAGACTGCTGCACAGTGCTGTCTTTTATCGATGGCGGTTATGATATCGTTTAGGACCTTGAGCGTGGCTGAGGTGCACCCAAGACCAGCTCGGAAACCAGATTGCATAGCGGAGAAGGTACGGTGGGATTCGAAATGGTCGGGAATCTGTTTGTTGACTTGGCTTTCGAAGACCTTAGAAAAGGCAGGGTAGGATGTATATAGGTCTATAACAGAAATGGGAGAGGCTTGGGCAAGTTGCTGCGGAGGGTGCAGAGCTGTTGGCTGTGGTAGGGTTAGCCAGGTGGAAAGCATGGCCAGCCGTAGAAAAATGCTTATTGAAATTGTCGATTATCGTGGATGTATCGGTGGTCACAGTGTTTCCTAGCCTCAGTGCAGTGGGCAGCTGGGAGGAGGTGCTCTTATTCTCTATGGCTTTCTTCTGACACCACCTAATATAGAGGTCCTGGATGGCAAGAAGCTTGGCCCCAATGAAGTACTGGGCTGTACGCACAACCCTCTGTAGCGCCTTACGGTCAGATGCCATTTGATTAATTGATTAATAGTTCAGGAGTCTTATGACTTGGGGGTAGAAGCTGTTAAGGAGCCTCTTGGTCCTAGACGTGGCGCTCAGGTACTGCTTGCAGTGCGGTAGCAGAGAAAACAGTCTAATGACTTGGGTGACTGAAGTCTCTGACAATTTTTGGTATTACAGACTCAGACAGGGAGAGGTTGAAAAATGTCAGTGAAGCCACTTGCCAGTTGGTCCGCGCATGCTCGGAGTACACATCCTGGTAATCCGTCTGATCCCGCGGCTTTGTGAATGTTGACTTGTTTAAAGGTCTTGCTTACACCGGCTATTGAGAGTGTTATCACACAGTTGTCCAGAACAGCTGGTGCTCTCGTGCATGCTTCAGTGTTGCTTGCCTCGAAGCGAGCATAAAAAGCATTTAGCTCGTCTGGTAGGCTCGCGTCACTGGGCAGCTTGCGTCTGGGTTTCCCTTTGTAGTCCGTAAGAGTTCTCAAGCCCTGCCACATCCAACGAGCGTTGGAGCCGGTGTAGTAGGATTCAATCTTAATCCTGTATTGACGCTTTGCTTGTTTGATGGTTCGTCTGAGGGCATAGCGGGATTTCTTATAAGCATCCGGATTAGTGTCCCGCTCCTTGAAAGCGGCAGTTCTAGCCTTTCGCTCGATGTGTATGTTGCCTGTAATCCATGGCTTCTGTACATACGGTCACTGTGGAGACAACCTCATCGATGCACTATTGATGAAGCCGATGACTGAGGTGGTATACTCCTTAATGCCATTGAATGAATCCCGGAACATATTCTAGTCTGTGCAGCAAAACAGTCCCGTAGCATAGCCTCCACGTTATCTGACCACTTCCGTATTGAGCGAGTCACTGGTACTTTCTGCGTTAGTTTTTGTTTGTAAGCAGGAATCAGGAGGATAGAATTATGGTCAGATTTGCCAAATGGAGGGTGGGGGAGAGCTTTGTATGCATCTCTGTGTGTGGAGTAAAGGTGGTCCAGAGTTTTTTCCCCCTCTGGTTGCACATGTGACATGCTGGTAGAAATTAGGTAAAACTGATTTAAGTTTCCCTGCATTAAAGTCCCCGGCCACTAGGAACGCCGCTTCTGGATGAGCATTTTCTTGTTTGCTTATGGCCTTATAGAGTTGGTTGAGTGTGGTCTTAGTGCCAGCATTGGTTTGTGGTGGTAAATAGACAGCTACGAATAATATAGATGGAGAACTCACTTGGTAGATTGTGTGGTCTACAGCTTATCATAAGGTACTCTACCTCAGGTGAGCAATACCTCGAGACTTCTTTAATATTAGACATCGTGCATCAGCTGTTATTGACAAATAGACACACCCCCACCCCTCGTCTTACCAGATGTAGCTTCTCTGTCCTGCCGGTGCATGGAAAATCCCGCCAGCTCTATATTATCTGTGTTGTCGTTCAGCCACGACTCGGTGAAACATAAGATATTAGTTTTTAATATCCCGTTGGTAGGATAATCTTGATAGTAGGTCATCAATTTTGTTTTTCCAATGATTGCACGTTGGCCAATAGAACGGATGGCAGTGTGAGTTTACTCACTCGCCTACGAATTGTCAGAAGGCAGCCCGACCTCCGCCCCCTTTTTCTTCACGCAAATGGTGGGGATTTGGGCCTGTTCCCGAGAAAACAGTATATCCTTCGCATCGGACTCGGACTCGTTAAAGGATAAAGCTTCTTCCAATTCGAGATGAGTAATTGCTGTTCTGATGTCCATAAGTTATTTTCGGCCATAAGAGACGGTAGCAGCAACATAATGTACAAAATAAGTTTAAAAAAATGAGTTACAAACAACGCTAAAAAAACCCGAACAAAATAGCACAGTTGGTAAAACATCAACCATCCTCTCCGGCGCCATTCTACCCTACAGGTGGGTTTGTAGGGTAACATGGGGTAAGACGCTGCCCCTATTAAGACAAGATTGTAAATCCCAGCAGTCTTCAAAATGAAATGTAAGAGCAAACTGTTTTCAATAATTTGTTAAACGTATATTTTTTACGTATTGATTGGAATATAACTGATTAAATATTGATTAAACACACACACACACACACACACACACACATTAAACATTTCATAACTTAACACAACTTAAATTTGAGTATAGCTCGTGAGCCCACCTTTGACCCCGCTCGCACCGTATCCAGTCCCCACCGGTAACAGAGAAGAGCTCGTTACAGAACAAGGATTCTGCATCCCTTTCTTTTAGGGTGTTTGTTGAGGTTTTGGAACCTGGAACAAACTTTTTCAGTCGTGCCACAGCTTTCTTCAGTGCCACAGCTTTCTTCCGTGCCACAGCTTTCTTCCTTCTCTCGTAGTCTTACCTTCCAGGAATAAAAAAAAAAAAGGTTTGAAGTACTGGAGCTGCGGTTGAGGGCAATGTATTTCAGGGTTCTTGCAAAAGTAGGGGACTGTTGCTATGTATAGGCGGACTTGGTCATAAAGTCTGTTTAAGTCCAGGGTGGAGTGGTTGGCCAGGTAGATGTTTTGAGACACAGTCTAGGAAAAGTCTTGGGTTTTTCCGCTGTATGGTAGCAGGGTGGGATCATTTTTGTGGTAGCAAGGGGGAAGTAACCACTCATGCGTTGGGGAAAGTGGAAGAAGCTTTTTCAATCAATGCCTTGAGTGCTGTGGACACCCTTTCCTACTGTGCACTCAGGTCATTTGTGCCTATGTGAATTATTAAGTGGCTGGGTGACCCTAGTTGTTTCTCAGATAAGCAGATCTAGGGCGTGTCTGGGTGTCTGGGCACCAGAGTTTAGCCTGTGGTTAGGGTCTAGAATGGGCTGTTCTGCTGTGGTGTCGAGGCTGTGGTCAGGATCTGGGGTGGGCTGTTCTGCTGTGGTGTCGAGGCTGTGGTCAGGATCTGGGGTGGGCTGTTCTGCTGTGGTGTCGAGGCTGTGATCAGGATCTGGGGTGGGCTGTTCTGCTGTGGTGTCGAGGCTGTGGTCAGGATCTGGGGTGGGCTGTTCTGCTGTGGTGTCAAGGCTGTGGTCAGGATCTGGGGTGGGCTGTTCTGCTGTGGTGTCGAGGCTGTGGTCAGGATCTGGGGTGGGCTGTTCTGCTGTGGTGTCAAGGCTGTGGTCAGGATCTGGGGTGGGCTGTTCTGCTGTGGTGTCAAGGCTGTGGTCAGGATCTGGGGTGGGCTGTTCTGCTGTGGTGTCAAGGCTGTGGTCAGGATCTGGGGTGGGCTGTTCTGCTGGCTTTTCTGGGGGGGAGTGGCCAGCTCATTCATGGGTTTTTTTCTGTGTCGCATCTCACTTCTCTCTTCCTCGTCCATCAGCTTTCTCTCATCTTCCTTTAGTGTTCTAAATTTTCTCTTTCAGCCTTCTCTCTTCCTCCATCTAACGCGCTCATCTTGTCCTGACGCTGGTCATTCCTCCTCTTTGTCCCGTCGGAGTTGTCTCACCACACGTCTCTCTCCCCCCTCCAGTTCTCTTGATCTAGTTGAGGGGGGATGTTGTTATGCTGGACTGTTGTCTAGTTCTAGTTGAGGGGATGTTGTTGTGCTGGACTGTTGTCTAGTTCTAGTTGAGGGGGGGATGTTGTTGTGCTGGACTGTTGTCTAGTTCTAGTTGAGGGGGGGGTGTTGACGTGCTGGACTGTTGTCTAGTTCTAGTTGAGGGGATGTTGTTGTGCTGGACTGTTGTCTAGTTCTAGTTGAGGGGGGGATGTTGTTGTGCTGGACTGTTGTCTAGTTCTAGTTGAGGGGATGTTGTTGTGCTGGACTGTTGTCTAGTTCTAGTTGAGGGGATGTTGTTGTGCTGGACTGTTGTCTAGTTCTAGTTGAGGGGGTGTTGTTGTGCTGGACTGTTGTCTAGTTCTAGTTGAGGGGGTGTTGACGTGCTGGACTGTTGTCTAGTTCTAGTTGAGGGGATGTTGTTGTGCTGGACTGTTGTCTAGTTCTAGTTGAGGGGGTGTTGACGTGCTGGACTGTTGTCTAGTTCTAGTTGAGGGGGTGTTGATGTGCTGGACTGTTGTCTAATTCTAGTTGAGGGGATGTTGAGGGGCTGGACTGTTGTCTATTTCTAGTTGAGGGGGTGTTGACGTGCTGGACTGTTGTCTAGTTCTAGTTGGGGGGGTGTTGTTGTGCTGGACTGTTGTCTAGTTCTAGTTGGGGGGGTGTTGTTGTGCTGGACTGTTGTCTAGTTCTAGTTGAGGGGGGGTGTTGACGTGCTGGACTGTTGTCTAGTTCTAGTTGAGGGGATGTTGTTGTGCTGGACTGTTGTCTAATTCTAGTTGAGGGGATGTTGTTGTGCTGGACTGTTGTCTAATTCTAGTTGAGGGGATGTTGTTGTGCTGGACTGTTGTCTAGTTCTAGTTGAGGGGATGTTGTTGTGCTGGACTGTTGTCTAGTTCTAGTTGAGGGGATGTTGTTGTGCTGGACTGTTGTCTAGTTCTAGTTGAGGGGATGTTGTTGTGCTGGACTGTTGTCTAGTTCTAGTTGAGGGGGGGATGTTGTTGTGCTGGACTGTTGTCTAGTTCTAGTTGAGGGGATGTTGTTGTGCTGGACTGTTGTCTAGTTCTAGTTGAGGGGATGTTGTTGTGCTGGACCGTTGTCTAGTTCTAGTTGAGGGGGGGTGTTGACGTACTAGACTGTTGTCTAGTTCTAGTTGAGGGGGTGTTGTTGTGCTGGACTGTTGTCTAGTTCTAGTTGAGGGGGTGTTGACGTGCTGGACTGTTGTCTGTGTCTATGCTGACTGTGGAGTGTGTTTACCTGCTGTTCCTTACCTCCAGCTGGGTGAATTTATCCCTCATTTCAATGAGAGAGAGAGTAGTGCTCTGTGTTGGGGAAGGGGAGTCGTCACCAAGAGAGGTGCTTCTCCTGCGGTGCTCTCTCTTTGATTTAGTAAAAGTCCTGTTGGAAGTTACGCTGCACCACCACTGTTCTGAATTGACAGAGGCGGTCTCAGGGTCCTTGTAAGGAAGCCATGGGGCAGAGTGTCTCAGAGGCCTCTGCATTTGGGTGATAGAGGTTGTGATTCTCTGTTCCCATTATTGGGTTCAAGGGCTTTCACACCTCTCACAATTAAAATGTTGGAGCTGGGAAGTCTGTCCTGTCCTAGCAATTTTTGTAGCTCTGTAGCCCTCATTTACCATTTAGTCTTTATAAAGTAAAATATCTTGAGATTATTGTAAAGCCTTTTACTTAAACAGTTTCAGATTGAACATTACTCACTCAGTTTCAGGTTGGACGGTATTTTTGGTGGCAAGAATCTTTCTGGATAATTTTGTCCAAAACCCAGGTTGTAGGTTTGGAGTTTTGATTTGGAGTGAAGGTTATGTTGTAAAGCAGGATTAGGCAAATCATTTCCATGGAGGCCCACATTAGAATATGTTTTTGCCATCGCAGGCCAGAATCATATTACAGGATTATACATCATGTCTACTGTAAATCATGTCCAGATATGCTACTTATTTGACTTTATTTTACGATGTCCTCAACACGCCGTGTCACTGTTCGTCTTGCCAGGGAAACATTTTCAAAAAGCTATTTTTTGTCGGTGCAAAGTATTGCTGCAGAGTCAAATAAACATTCTTTAATGAATTTGCCCTCAGCAAATGGCTTGCTGTTTAGCAATTTTGTGGGACAGTACATAGCTAGCTCTCGCAATTCCGTTGTTTGCTGAATGCAGTTTTGTGAAAAGTCCTTGCTGCTTTTGCAACTGAGAAAGCAACTCTTTCGATGTACTTGCCCTCTGCTCAGAATACATATTCCTATATTTATCTGCATGCGTCGTCTGGAAGTGTCGGGACAAGTTGTAGTCTTTCAAGACATTGATGCTCTCTTTGCACACAGCTTTCCCGGATACCTCAATAAAGAAATATTTCAATGTCCACTCTTGCTGGAACACCCTACATTGCATGTTTGCCCAGGCCTGTTGTAGAGGGTAGTATCCTTTATAGATCTTTGTGAAAAAGTCTTAGTTTATCTAACTATCTTTTTGCAGAAAAGTTCAGGAAAAGTTGATGAGCTCATTAACTCTCTGATCCCTCTTCTCCTCTCTCGCTTCCTCTCCCTCTGCTCCTCCTCCGTCTCTCTCCTCCTCTGTCTCTCTGCTCCTCCTCCTCCTCCTCTGTCTCTCTGCTCCTCCTCCTCCTCCTCCCGTCTCTCTGCTCCTCCTCCTCCCGTCTCTCTGCTCCTGCTCCTCCCGTCTCTCTGCTCCTGCTCCTCCCGTCTCTCTGCTCCTGCTCCTCCCGTCTCTCTGCTCCTCCCGTCTCTCTGCTCCTCCCGTCTCTCTGCTCCTCCCGTCTCTCTGCTCCTCCCGTCTCTCTGCTCCTCCCGTCTCTCTGCTCCTCCCGTCTCTCTGCTCCTCCTGTCTCTCTGCTCCTCCTCCTCCTGTCTCTCTGCTCCTCTGTCTCTCTGCTCCTCTGTCTCTCTGGTTGATGTCTATACAGTGGTGGACAGACAGACAACCAGCCCGGCCTGCATCTCCCAGTGTGGCTGTTTCACATACACAAGATTAAGGAGCAAAAGTGACATCCAAAACCAAAATCGGGCCACCCAGGAGAGGCAGGGCCAGTGTAAGACCTGTCAGAGCCCCCCCCCCCACCCCTCCCCATTAATCTTCAAGCCTCTCCGTCCCTGCCAACTCACATCTCCTTCAAATGAGACAGCCAGGCAGAGAGAAGCAGTTACTTTCTCTCTCTCTCCGTTTTTCTCCTTTCACAATCCGTCCAACCCATCGATGAACTCTTAGGGGGACAATTCATCGTCACGGCGTCGCTCCGAGACCAGAGATTTAAAGAAACAACGTGATACTGTTCCGTGGCTCTGTTGGTTTGGTTTAGGGATGTGACAAATAAAACATTTTCTTAATGATTTAACTGAAATTGTTTTTATATTTTAAACCAGGGTTTCCCCCAAACTCGTTCCTCGGGACACGTTTTGGTTTTTGCCCTAGCACTACGCAGTGCATTGAAATCATCAAGCTTTGATCATTTACCGCTTGCTATAGACCACCCTCTTCCCCCAGCTGTGCTCTGGACACCATATGTGAATTGATTGCCCCCCATCTATCTTCAGAGCTCGTGCTGTTAGGTGACCTAAACTGGGACATGCTTAACACCCCAGCCTTCCTACAATCTAAGCTTGATGCCCTCAATCTCATACAAATGAACCTACCAGGTACAACCCCAAATCTGTAAACAGGGGCACCCTCATAGATATCATCCTAACCAACCTGCCCTCCAAATACACCTCTGCTGTCTTCAACCAGGATCTCAACGATCGCTGCCTCATTCCCTGCGTCCGTAATGGGTCTGCGGTCAAACGCTCCCAAAAACACTTCAGCAAGCAGGCCTTTCTAAACGACCTCTAAATATCATGGAAGGATATTGATCTCATTCCGTCAGTAGAGGATGCCTGGTTATTCTTTAAAAGTGCTTTCCTCACCATCTTAAATAAGCATGCCCCATTCAAAAAATGTAGAACCAGGAACATATATAGTCCTTGGCTCACTCCAGACCTGACTGCCCTTGACCAGCACAAAAACATCCTGTGGCGTACTGCATTAGCATTGAATAGCCCCCGCGATATGCAATGTTTCAGGGAAGTCAGGAACCAATACACACAGGCAGTTAGGAAAGCAAAGGCTAGCTTTTTCAAACAGAAATTGCATCCTGTAGCTCTAACTCCAAAAAGTTCTGGGACACTGAAGTCCATGGAGAATAAGAGCACCTCCTACCAGCTGCCCACTGCACTGAGGCTAGGAAACACTGTCACCACGGATAAATCCGCGATAATTGAGAATTTCAATAAGCATTTCTCTATGGCTGGCCATGCTTTTCACCTGGCTACCTCTACCCTGGTCCACAGCCCTGCACCCCCCACCAGCAACTTGCCCAAGCCTTCCCCATTTCTCCTTCACCCAAATCCAGATAGCTGATGTTCTGAAAGAGCTGCAAAATCTGGACCCCTACAAATCAGCTGGGCTAGACAATCTGGGCTAGACAATTATCTGCCGAAATTGTTGCAACCCCTATTATGAAGCGAAAGCCAGCCAACGAGAGCGTACAGGTCGCAGTGGTGGGTAGTATATGGGGCTTTGGTGACAAAACGGATGGCACTGTGATAGACTGCATCCAGCTTGTTGAGTAGGATATTGGAGGCTATTTTGTAAATGACATCGCCGAAGTCGAGGATAGGTAGGATGGTCAGTTTTACGAGGGTATGTTTGGCAGCATGAGTGAAGGATGCTTTGTTGCAAAATAGGAAGCCAATTCTAGATTTAACTTTGTACTTATCCACAAATTCTAAGTCAGAACCGTCCAGAGAAGTGATGCTGGACAGGCGGGCAGGTGCAGGCAGCGATCGGTTGAAGAGCATGCATTTAGTTTTACTTGTATTTAGGAGCAGTTGGAGACCACGGAAGGAGAGTTGTATGGCATTGAAGCTCGTCTGGAGGGTTGTTAACACAGTGTCCAAAGAAGGGCCAGAAGTATACAGAATGGTGTCGTCTGCGTAGAGGTGGATCAGAGATTCACCAGCAGCAAGAGCGACATCATTGATGTATACAGAGAAAAGAGTTGGCCCAAGAACTGAACCCTGTAGAGACTGCCAGAGGTCCGGACAGCAGGCCCTCCGATTTGACACACTGAACTCTATCAGAGAAGTAGTTGGTGAACCAGGCGACGCAATCGTTTGAGAAACCAAGGCTACTGAGTCTGCCGATGAGGATGTGGTGATTAACAGAGTCAAAAGCTTTGGCCAGGTCAATGAATACGGCAGCACAGTATTGTTTCTTATCAATGGCGGTTACGATGTCGTTTAGGACCTTGAGCGTGGCTGAGGTGCACCCATGACCAGCTCTGAAACCAGATTGCATAGCGCAGAGGGTGCGGTGGGATTCGAAATGGTCGGTAATCTGTTTGTTGACTTGGCTTTCGAAGACCTTAGAAAGACAGGGTAGGATGGATATAGGGGGATGACAGCAGCTGCTTTCCAATCTATGGGAATCTCAGACAACACGAAAGAGAGGTTGAACAGGCTAGTAATAGGGGTTGCAATAATTTCGGCAGATAATTTTAGAAAGAAAGGGTCCAGATTGTCAAGCCCAGCTGATTTGTAGGGGTCCAGATTTTGCAGCTCTTTCAGAACATCAGCTGAATGGATTTGGGATTAGGAGAAACGGGGGAGGCTTGGGCGAGTAGCTGTGGGGGGTGCAGTGCTGTTGAATGCAGTAGGGGTAGTTAGGTGGAAAGCATGGCCAGCCGTAGAAAAATGCTTATTGAAATTCTCAATTATAGTGGGCTTATCGGTGGTGACAGAGTTTCCTATCCTCAGTGCAGTGGGCAGTTGGGAGGAGGTGTTCTTATTCTCCATGGACTTTACAGTGTCCCAGAACTTTTTAGAGTTTGAGTTGCAGGAAGCAAATTTCTGTTTGAAAAAGCTAGCCTTGGCGTTTCTAACGCCTGTGTGTATTGGTTTCTAACTTCTCTGAAAAGTTGCATATCGCGGGGGCAGTTCGATGCTAATGCAGAACGCCACAGGATATTTTTGTGTTGGATAAGGGCAGTCAGGTCTGGGGAGAACCAAGGGCTATATCTGTTCCTGGTTCTAAATTTCTTGAAAGGGGCATGCTTGTTTAAGATGGTGAGGAAGGCATTTAAAAAAAATAACCAGGCATCCTCTACTGACGGGATGAGGTCAATATCTTTCCAGGATACCAGGGCCAGGTCAATTAGAAAGGCTTGCTCGTTGAAATGTTTCAGGGAGCGTTTGACAGTGATGAGTGGAGGGCGTTTGACCTCTGAACCATTACGGGTGCAGGCAATGAGGCAGTGATCGCTGAGATCTTGGTTGAAAACAGCAGAGGTGTATTTAGAGGGCACGTTGGTTAGGATGATATCTATGAGGGTGCCAGTGTTTCCGGCTTTGGGGTTGTACCTGGTGGGTTCATTAATAATTTGTGTGAGATTGAGGGCATCAAGCTTGGATTGTAGGATGGCTGGGGTGTTAAGCATGTCCCAGTTTAGGTCACCTAGTAGCACGAGCTCTGAAGATAGATGGGGGGCAATCAGTTCACATATGGTGTCCAGAGCACAGCTAGGGGCCGAGGGGGGTCTATAGCAGGCGGCGACGGTGAGAGACTTGTTTTTGGAGAGGTGGATTTTTAAAAGTAGAAGTTCAAATTGTTTGGGTACAGACCTGGATAGCAGGACAGAGCTCTGCAGGCTATCTCTGCAGTAGATTGCAACACCGCCCCCTTTGGTCGTTCTATCTTGTCTGAAAACATGGTAGTTAGGGATGAAGATTTCAGAGTTTTTGGTGGACTTCCTAAGCCAGGATTCAGACACGGCTAGGACATCCGGGTTGGCAGAGTGTGCTAAAGCAGTGAATAAAACAAACTTAGTGAGGAGGCGTCTAATGTTAACATGCATGAAACCAAGGCTATTACGGTTACAGAAGTAATCAAAAGACAGCGCCTGGGGAGTAGGAGTGGAGCCAGGCACTGCAGGGCCTGGATTCACCTCTACATCCCCAGAGGAGCAGAGAAGAATGAGTATAAGGGTACGGCTAAAAGCTATAAGAATTGGTCGTCTGTGACATCCAGAATAGAGAGAAAAAGGAGCAGGTTTCTGGGGGCGATAAAATAGCTTCAAGGTATAATGTACAGACAAAGGTATGGTGGGATGTGAATACAGAGGAGGTAAACCTAGGCATTTAGTGATGATGAGAGAGATATTGTCTCTAGAAACATCATTGAAACCAGAAGATGTCATAGCATGTGTGGGTGGAAGAACTGAGAGGTTGGATAAGGTATAATGAGCAGGGCTAGAGGCTCTATAGTGAAATAAGCCAATAAACACTAACCAGAACAGCAATGGACATTGCATATTGACATTGAGGAGAGGCATGCTTAGCCGAGTGATCAAAGGGTCCAGTGAGATTCAGACAGCTAGCCGGGCCATAGGTAGCAAGCTGGTGGAAGATGGAGGGAAGTCTGTTTTTAGCCACCTCGTGCGTTTCCGTCTGTGGGTTAGTGGGGTTCCGTGTGGAAGGGGGGACCAGTCCAAGTTGGCAAAATAGTTAGTTATAGTGGCCCAAGAAAAGTGTCCGATAGACCTATTCAGATCGCAGCCGATAAGACAGCTAACGATTAATGATTAGTGGGCCGCAGATGGGCGATCAGGTTACGTCGCGACGGAGGGGCCAGTTGGATAAATCCCTCGGCAGATAACGTCGGTGGTCCAGTCGTGAGGGCCCGATGGGGCTCCGCATCGGCAGTAAAGCGGGTCAGGATAGGTGATTGTAGCCCAGGGGACACTTCAGCTGGCTAGCTCAGGAAAAGCCCACGAGTGGCTGACGGAACTCTTCAGCTGGCTAGCTCCGGGATAATGTGTGTTAATTCCGGGACCGACGTTGCCAATAGTCACTCAGGTCGCAGCTAGTTAGCTGCAAGATCCAGGTGTAAATGTCCAGAGCCTGCGGTAGAAATCGGGGAAAGGAGAGAGAAATAGGTCCGGTGTGCTCTGGTCTGAGTCGCGCTGTACAAAAACTGGCGATAGCTTTTCGAGCTAATGGATAGCTGAGGACAGCTGACCGTGGCTAGCTGAACTCCAACGTTAGCCGGTGAAAATGGCTAACCTCTGGCTAGCTTCTGTTGTGGATTTTCGGATTTGAGGTAAATAATACTTTCTTTTTTAAATTGGTGAGGCGGGTTGCAGGAGAGTACTTTGAGGTTGAGTTTTAGAAGAAAAAATTTAAAAAGATAATGCGAAGAAAAATATGTAAATATATATATATATACACGGGACACGACAAGAGGAGGGTAAAGGACGTCTGAACTACTACGCCATCTTGGATGATTCTCTATAATTCTCTGCTAGGTAAAGCCCCGCCTTATCTCAGCTCACTGGTCACCATAGCAGCACCCACCCGTAGCACGCGCTCCAGCAGGTATATCTCTCTGGTCACCCCCAAAACCAATTCCTCCTTTGGCCGCCTTTCATTCCAGTTCTCTGCTGCCAATGACTGGAACGAACTGCAAAAATCACTGAAGCTGGAGACTCATATCTCCCTCACTAGATTTAAGCACCAGCTGTCAGAGCAGTTCACAGATCACTGCGCCTGTACACAGCCCATCTGTAAATAGCCCATCCAACTACCTCATCCTCATACTGTTATTTATTTTGCTCCTTTGCACCCCAGTATCTCTACTTGCATATCTATCACTCCAGTGTTGAATTGCTAAATTGTAATTATTTCACCACTATGACCTATTTATTGCCTTACATCCCTAATCTTACTTCATTTGCACACACTGTATATAAACTTTTCTTTTCTACTATATTTTTGACTGTATGTTTTGTTTATTCCATGTGTAACTCTGTGTTGTTGTTTGTGTTGCACTGCTTTGCTTTATCTTGGCCTGGTCACAGTTGTAAATGAGAACTTGTTCTCAACTAGCCTACCTGGTTAAATAAAGGTGAAATAAAAATAAATACAAAATTGGAATCAGGTGTGTAGTGTTAGGGGGGGGGCAAAAAACTAAACATGCACCCCTTGGGGTTCCGTGGGCAAGTTTGGGAAATGCTCGGGTATTTGAGAGCTCACGCTTTGTACTTGCAGTACAGTACTTTATATTGTACAACCTCTCCATCCAGCCCGTCGCGTTTTTTTTCCCGACATGTCATCTTGTAGTCTGGTTCTAGATATGCCATCAGGGCAATGAAGCCAACATCCTTTACCATTGATAATGGCTGCATATCAACTGCAATCAGCGCTGTGATTTTCTCACTCCATCCCTTATTGCACCTCTTCGGTGTGAAGAGCTTGTCTGTCTGCTGTTGGGACCGGCGCTGCTGCCAGCAACAGTTTGGTTGCTAAAATTCAAATAATTTGCCTATTTTAAATTTGTGACAAAAAAAGCCAGTATAAGTAGAGAATCATTGTACCATCTAAAATGCTGTGAAATATATTTCCCATAACCCCAAATAATGTATTTTCAGCTGTTTGAAGCTGGTGTACAAAACTGAAAGTAAAAGACGTAAAAACAAAATTTAAGAATGGGAAGCATAGAAATAGAGTATATAGAACAGATCTACCGCTTCTTAGACTTGGTTTTAATGAGAATGACAGATCTATAACACACATTTCTATGTGAATTTGGTCAGTTCGCCCCAAAATTGACGTATTGCCGCTTTAACGATCCCAACTCAGTTTAAAACGTTCACACCCCAAGTTTGGTTGGTTCTTCAGTGACTTACTAGCCTAGAACTCTGTCCATCCCCTTCGGGTTGGCTCTTATCACTGCAAGGATTTTAAAATTAAAATGTATTGATTTTAAAGTGTATTGAAAAAGTTAAATTACAATATACACAAACGCTTTAATAAATTAAGAATAAAAGCTCCAAGACTCATTTCTACATCTTCTCAAACCAATCATAAAAGGTCTCACAGTTGACAGCGCATGTCAGAGCAAGAAAACCAAGCCCTGAGGTCAAAGGAATTGTCTGTAGAGCTCCGAGACAGGATTGTGTCGAGACACAGATCTGGTGAAGGGTACCAAAACATTTCTGAAGAATTGAAGGTCCCCAAGAACACAGTGGCCTCCATCATTCTTAAATGGAAGAAGTTTGAATCACCAAGACTCTGCCTAGAGCTGGCCGCCCATCCAAACTGAGCAAACGGGGAAGAAGGGCCTTGGTCAAGAACCCGATGGTCACTCTGACAGAGCTCTAGAGTTCATCTATGGAGATAAAAGAACCTTCCAGAAGGACAACTATCTCTGCAGTACTCCACCAATCAGGCCTTTACGGTAGAATGGCCAGACGGAAGTCACTCCTCACTATGCCAAAAGACACCTAAGGACTATCAGACCATGAGAAACAAGATTCTCTGGTCTGATGAAACCAAGATTAAACTCTTTGGACTGAATGCCAAGCATCACGTCTGGAGGAAACCTGGCACCATCCCTACGGTGAAGCGTGGTGGCAGCATCATGTTGTGGAAATGTTTTTCAGCGGCAGGGACTGGGAGACTAGTCAGGATCGAGGGAAAGATGAACGGAGCAAAGCACAGAGAGATCCTTGATGAGGACGCTCAGGACCTCAGACTAGGGTGAAGGGTTGTTGTCCTTCAAAACAGAACAACAACCCTAAGTACACAGCCAAGACAAAGCAGGAGTGGATTCGGGACAAGTCTCTGAATGTTCTTGAGTGGCCCTGCCAGAGCCAGGACTTGAACCTGATCAAACATCTCTGGAGAGACCTGAAAAAATAGCTGTGCAGCGACACTCCCCATCCAACCTGACAGAGCTTGAGAGGATCTGCTGAGAAGAAATGGAAGAAACTCCCCAAATACAGGTGTGCCAAGCTTGTAGCATCATACCCAAGAAGACTTGAGGCTGTAACCGCTGCCAAAGTTGCTTCAACAAAGTACTGAGTAAAGGTTCTGAATACTACATAAATGTGTTTTTTATTTTTTATTAATTCATTTGCAAAAATGTCTAAAAATCCGTTTTTACTTTCTCATTATGGCATACTGTGTGTAGATTGATGAGGGGAAAAATCAATTTAAATAAATTTTAGAATAAGGCTGTAACGTAACAAAACGTGGAAAATGTCAAGGGGTCTGACTACTTTCCAAATGCACCATGTACTCCAACTCATGGAAATATACTGCTCAAAAAAATAAAGGGAACACTTAAACACCACATCCTAGATCTGAATGAAAGAAATAATCTTATTAAATACTTTGTTCTTTACATAGTTGAATGTGCTGACAACAAAATCACACAAAAATAATCAATGGAAATCCAATTTATCAACCCATGGAGGTTTGGATTTGGAGTCACACTCAAAATTAAAGTGGAAAACCACACTACAGGCTGATCCAACTTTGATGTAATGTCCTTAAAACAAGTCAAAATGAGGCTCAGTAGTGTGTGTGGCCTCCACGTGCCTGTATGACCTCCCTACAACGCCTGGGCATGCTCCTGATGAGGTGGCGGATGGTCTCCTGAGGAATCTCCTCCCAGACCTGGACTAAAGCATCCGCCAACTCCTAGCCAGTCTGTGGTGCAACGTGGCGTTGGTGGATGGAGCGAGACATGATGTCCCAGATGTGCTCAATTGGATTCAGGTCTGGGGAATGGGCGGGCCAGTCTATAGCATCAATGCCTTCCTCTTGCAGGAACTGCTGACACACTCCAGCCACATGAGGTCTAGCATTGTCTTGCATTAGGAGGAACCCAGGGCCAACCGCACCAGCATATGGTCTCACAAGGTGTCTGAGGATCTCATCTCGGTACCTAATGGCAGTCAGGCTACCTCTGGCGAGCACATGGAGGGCTGTGCGGCCCCCCCACACCATGACTGACCCACCGCCAAACCGGTCATGCTGGAGGATGTTGCAGGCAGCAGAACGTTCTCCACGGCGTCTCCAGACTCTGTCACGTCTGTCACGTGCTCAGTGTGAACCTGCTTTCATCTGTGAAGAGCACAGGGCGCCAGTGGCGAATTTGCCAATCTTGGTGTTCTCTGGCAAATGCCAAACGTCCTGCACGGTGTTGGGCTGTAAACACAACCCCCACCTGTGGACGTCGGGCCCTCATACCACCCTCATGGAGTCTGTTTCTGACCGTTTGAGCAGACACATGCACATTTGTGGCCTGCTGGAGGTCATTTTGCAGGGCTCTGGCAGTGCTTCTCCTGCTCCTCCTTGCACAAAGGCAGAGGTAGCGGTCCTGCTGCTGGGTTGTTGCCCTCCTACGGCCTCCTCCACGTCTCCTGATGTACTGGCCTGTCTCCTGGTAGCGCCTCCATGCTCTGGACACTACGCTGACAGACACAGCAAGCCTTCTTGCCACAGCTCGCATTGATGTGCCATCCTGGATGAGCTGCACTACCTGAGCCAATTGTGAGGGTAGTAGACTCCGTCTCATGCTACCACTAGAGTGAAAGCACCGCCAGCATTCAAAAGTGACCAAAACATCAGCCAGGAAGCATAGGAACTGAGAAGTGGTCTGTGGTCCCCACCTGCAGAACCACTCCTTTATTGGGGGTGTCTTGCTAATTGCCTATAATTTCCACCTGTTGTCTATTCCATTTGCACAACAGCATGTGAAATGTATTGTCAATCAGTGTTGCTTCCTAAGTGGACAGTTTGATTTCACAGAAGTGTGATTGACTTGGAGTTACATTGTGTTTGAGCAGTGTATATAAACTGCATAACATTCATCAAGCTCTGCTCTAATGTCGCCTCATTTTTAGAAGATGTTGGTGGTTTGTGGACTGTTTGGTTTAGAGTACAGTGTATGTAGATCTGAAGGTATATCACAATGGATATGTCCCAAATGGCACCCTAGTGAACTACTTTTGACTAGAGCCCTATTCCATACATAGTGAACTACTTTTGACAAGGGTGCAATTTGGAATGCAGACAATGGTAAGTTAAGGGAATTGAGATTTAGTGAAAAATACAGTGGAATCACCAGATAGTCACATGAAATAGGTCTCTATAACTGAATCAAAGTACCGTTCGGCCTATTCAACTTGATCCAAGTTTCCCTTCAACGTGACTATTGTAAATTCCCTAACTAATTCCACTGAAGTCATTGATGGAACGCTTTTAAATCTTTATTGTTCCAGTATAGTATCGACAGTAGAACATTTGTGTCAACTATGCACCAGTTTTTCCGCCGCCCTTATCTCAAAGTGAGGCCTTCGAAAGCAACAAACGCTGCCCGTTGTCCTTTAAAAAAAAAAACAGCCCCGTGTCTTGTGTTTGGTCAGAGCATTGCGCTCATATCGGAGTGGGTCGTTTGATGTGTTGGAGCATTGGGTCTAAATAAAGAGCGAGAGACTGAAGGATTTGCAATGTGTTAATTAGTGCTGGGTTATACCAATTAAGTGGTTTGTTGTGCGAAGAAGACGGAAGGCACAGTCACGCAGCTAGAGGCCCACTGGACAGCAACACTATTGTACTCTGAAACACAAAGACCAACTGTAAAGAAACCTTGGTTGTCGTTGTACCCTTTTCACACTATCGTGCCAACAGTAGCCTGCTGCATTGTTTGTTTCCTTTTTAGGCCTTTTCAGCATGGTTACAGCAACTGGTGCTGGGTCCTGCAAAGCCTTCAGCGTTAAAGGGGTATTGGAGATGTCTCAGAACTGATGAAAAAAAAATGTATGGAAACCACACTATAAATACCTAGCCACGAGCTTTAGTGAGGTCGGGCACTGATGTTGGGCAATTAGGCTTGGCTCACAGTTGGCGTTTCCGATTCATCCCAAAGGTGTTCAATGAGGTTGAGGTCAGGGCTCTGTGCGTGCCAGTCAAGTTCGTCCACACCGATCAACAAACCATTTCTGTATGGACCTCGCTTTGTGCACGGGGGCATTGTCATGCTGAAACAGGAAAGGGCATTCCCCAAACTGTTGGCACAAAGTTGGATGCACAAAATCGTCTAGAATATCATTGTATGATGTAGCGTTAAGATTTCCCTTCACTGAAACTAAGGAACCATGAAAAACCCGAACCATGAAAAACAGCCCTAGACCATTATTCCTTCTCCGCCAAACTTTACAATTGGCACTATGCATTAGGGCAGTTAGCGTTCTCCAAGCATCTGCCAAACCCAGATGGTGAAGCGTGATTCATCCTTCCAGAGAACGTGTTTCCAGTGCTCCAGAGAATTCAATGGCGTCAAGCTTTACACCACTGCCGCCAACGCTTGCACATGGTGATTTTAGGCTTGTGTGCAGCTGCTCGGCCACACACAAGCTCCCGACAAAACAGTAACTGTGCCGATGTTGCTTCCAGAGGCAGTAACGGCTTTGCTTCATTTCGGCCAGGTCGCAGTTGTAAATGAGAACTTGTTCTCAACTAGCCAACCTGGTTAAATAAAGGTGAAATAAAAAAAATGTAAAGTTTGGAACTCGGTAGTGAGTGTTGCAACCGAGGACAACCTACGTGCTTCAGCGGTCTCGTTCTGAGCTTGTGTGGCCTACCACTTCGATGCTGAGCCGTTGTTGCTCCTAGACATTTCCACTTACCAATAGCAGCACTTACAGTTGGTCGGGGGAGCTCAAGCAAGGCAGAAATGTTATGAACTGACTTATTGGAAAGGTGTCATCCTATGAAGGTGCCACATTGAAAGTCACTGAGTTCTTCAGTAAGGCCATTCTACTGCCAATGTTTGTCTATGGAGATTGCATGACAGTGTGCTCAATTTTATACACCCGTCAGTAAGGGGTGTGGCTGGAATAGCCGAATTTGAAGGGTTGTCCACATATGTATATCACACACACACACAAAAGTATCTCATTGCTCGTCCTATATAGGGCTTTCTACTGTGACCTCTCCATCCCTTCCTTGTCCCTCTAATCTATACTTTCCATAGTTTAACTTAATGGCTAATTAATAAGTATTCCCATCTCTATCACCTCTACTCCAGATGGATCCCTACTCCAGATGGAACCCTACTCCAGATGGAACCCTACTCCAGATGGAGTGCACTATATAGGGAATAGGGAGCCGTTTTGGATACGTTCTATACTTTTCAGTTTAACTCGATGGTAAATTAACAAGACTTCCCTTCTTTATATGATGGGATGAGTTTTCCCTGGATGTCCAGAGAAGCCTTGCTGAGGTAATGGGATGAGTTTTCCCTGGTTGTTCAGAGAAGCCTTGCTGAGGTAATGAGAAGAGTTTTCCCTGGTTGTCCAGAGAAGCCTTGCTGAGGTAATGGGAAGAGTTTTCCCTGGTTGTCCAGAGAAGCCCTGCTGAGGTAATGGGAAGAGTCTTCCCTGGTTGTCCAGACAAGCCTTGCTGAGGTAATGGGAAGAGTTTTCCCTGGTTGTCCAGAGAAGCCCTGCTGAAGCGAGTTTCCTGTTGATGTCATCCAACTTGATTTAAATAGTGTATTAGTGGTCCGTTAGGGGGATGGCCCAACAGATAATAGGTATTGCCTGAACCTGGGAGATAACAATGTCTTATTTGAAATGGAGTGTGATGGCGATGGGTTAAAATCCAAGATGGGACTCGTGTGTAAACATTCATTCATTCATTCATTTGGCTGTGTTGTTGAAATGGTGAAGGTTACAGTAACCACAATCCCACTACAATAAAATTTAGTTGAACTGTAATTAGTCAAAACGGGAAGTTAAACTTTGAGAGCATTAATTCCTAACAAATAGCTCTCCCTGAACTACAACGGGAAAAAAAAGGAAGGGACAAAGCAACAAACATTAAAGTCCACAAACTTAATAGTTTCAATACTAAAAAAACAGGACAGAAAAAAAATCGCTTTGAACACATAAATATCCATGTATTATTTAATCAAGTAGAGAGTATTATGATACAAGCAACAACAGGTGTGCGTCATCAGATCAGGGTCAGGACAGTCCAGTTTACTTAGCAGACCTCCTAGTCCTTTTGTCCCAGGAGAAGTTGGCTCCATACGACTTCGCTCTGGGCTTCTTCTCCATCTTCTCTGTGATGTCGTAGCTCCAACCTGAGATAATAAACAGCTCAGATGAATGAAATGAAGCCACAGGGCCAAGAAAAGCTTGTGTATTCCTCTTGGATCAATTCCCATTCACAATTTAAAGTGGAGGCATAAACACGCGTCGTCAGAAAGCTGTGTATAGACAGAACAGCACTAATCTCTATCCTGCTATGATAAACAAAACACGTTTCCTTGAGTTAGTGTATTAGCGTCACCCTGAACCAACGACTAGCTGAGGTAGGAAGATCTATGGGATTTAACAGTGTGTGGTGTTTACCGTTTTTCTCCGCAAATGCGACAGCGTCATCCTTGGAGGTGAACGTAAGGTTCATGTTGGACATGGGGTCACCCCTAAGAGGACAAATAGAAAGCCATGTGATAATCATTTTACATTTTTTACATTTTAGTCATTTAGCAGACGCTCTTATCCAGAGCGACTTACAGTAGTGAATGCATTTCATACATGTTTTTCTCCGTACTGGTCCCCCGTGGGAATCGAACCCACAACCCTGGCGTTGCAAACACCATGCTCTACCAACTGAGCCACACGGGATCATTAAAAACTAGCTTGAACGTAACAACATTTGTCAGATTTTCTCAGACAAAATAAATAAAAATACACACCAATTTTTATCACAGTGATGTTTTTTTGGGGTCAGGGTTCTGACTAGAAACAGGTATTTAATATATGTCTGTGTTGTCTTACGTGGAGGCCCATCCCATCAGAGGGTTTTCCCAGCGTTCCCGGGTGTCAAAGTCCATCTTCCACTTCTTGATGCCGTGGGCTCCTGACTGCATGGCCGTGCGGGCCGGCACAAAGATGTGCACCTTGCGGGTCTTTATGTGTTCGTCGGGAATCCCGGTCAGAGTGGAGATGTCCTGAGGGTGAGAACCACAAACACACGCATTAGTAGGGGGCGTAACGGTAAATCAGGAAAACATCAAAAAACTAAATAATACGTCTATAGGCTGTAACTATGCTGTGTTGTATGGCTCAAGTAAATCTGAGCCGATAAAACATTTCATGATATTCCGTTAAAACTAGAGACTATGTGCACGTTGAAATCAAAAAAATCTAATCTTGAAAAAAATTGGTGCATTTCAAAATGTCCTTTTGTCAGGCGCAACTGGGAGCTAGTTCTATACGATGGAGAGTGGTGGGGTTGGATAAACCAGGTTTGGGAACATTTTGGCTTCCCAACGGCGACGGACAGAGAGTTGTAGATAAAAACATGTCGCCGCCATGCTCAACATTTACACCTACATCAACCCAGTATACCGGAGCAAGACGGAAACGCAATGTAACAACATATCATCATTCAAGCAGCCCCTTGGCAGCTGATTCTGACCGGGACAAAGAAATTACAAGTGATCGATAGGCAGGCTATGTTTATAACTTTTTTAATTGGTTTATAGCCGCAGATATTTCGTCCATTCTAGGTGGGTTTTAGCAACTCATGAAAGCGCTTTAGCAACGTTACAAACTTCCCCATAGCACCCATTTCAGCAAACAGGTAGTTTAGACAAGGGAGCACTTAGATACGGTCATTTTCACGTTTTCATAGAATTTTTGGGAATGACGTTGAGTAAGGCATGTGAAACTTTTATAGCAACAGAGTGGAAAAGGGGCCATGTGTTTGGACAATAAAAGACACTGCAGACCGGTACAGCCAATAAGAGCCACATTAGACCTATATGCAAATAAGTCATTTCACCACACGGTCCTGCCATCATTCTCTTTGAACTGGACTGTGTGTTTACAGGAAGTAGGACCTGTCATCATTCACTATGAACTGGACTGTGTGTTTACAGGAAGTAGGACCTGCCATCATTCTCTTTGAACTGGACTGTGTGTTTACAGGAAGTAGGACCTGTCATCATTCACTATGAACTGGACTGTGTGTTTACAGGCAGTAGGACCTGTCATCATTCCCTATGAACTGGACTGTGTGTTTACAGGAAGTAGCAACAGCGTGACTTTAGATCATTAGAACACATTCACCTGAATGGATTTCTGTAAATATGTAAAAACACCACAGGAGTCCTCTTCCACCTGGGAACTTTACAGTCCTATTGATCAAACAACCATGAAAGAAGGTCTGCTCTCTCTCTCCCTCAGTTATACACATCAACAACTAATGCTAGCCAGAGCAAGATGAGCTCAAATCTGATGTACCCTCGTTAGATAAACCCTCTCCGACTTTTTCAGATGGTTCTAAACAATCTGTAAAGACTAGATTACATTGAGAATAGTCTAAGGGGTGTGCAGCCTGAGGCAAGGGACAGAGCGCAAGCTCCCCCCCCCCACAGACTTTTTCAAATAGTCGAGTGGCATAATGCAGCCCAGATACGTTTTGATTTAAGACATTACGTGTTGGATATCATTCACAACTACATTTGTTAACTGGTAAATTCCCATCTCCCACATGGTCAGAGACGTAGCAGAGTGGAAACTGGAGAGGCCCAACATAACAGTCCTGTCACAACACACAATGCCAAGGACATTGTGAATGATGTCACAACAGACAATGCCAAGAACACATTGCTGAATGCTGAATATTGTAAATGGCATGTCATTTTTCCCGGTGTACCGAAACACCAAACAGTGACCCCAAAACCACAATACGTACCGAACATTGGACTTGGTGATCTGTTACACCCCTACGCATTAGGGTTGTATTCATTAGTGCAAACTGTATCGAAATTGTTTTGCAACAGAAAAAAACCGAACAAGCAGTAGTCCCTCTCGGTTTTAAACTGTTCTAAATCCGTTTGGTGCCTAATTAATAAAGGACTAGAATTATATGGATATACAAGATCTGTGTGGTTGGGAGAATTAAAATGTAGGCCTAAATCGTAAATAACGTAAATGGATGACTGAATATCACTTATTTTAGTGGTTATAACATTTCAAAATGTTATCTAATGCAGTTTTCAAAAAAACTTTTGACCAACAACTTGACTTTATGACCGACAAGTTTGTTACAATTGAAAAGAAGGTGGATGTGAAGAAAAAAAAAGCAAGATATGTATTCATATTTGTTTACATATTAGAGTTCATCACATGGACATTTTATAACAATATTCAATTAATTATCAGCTTCGTTTCCCCATGTGTGTTTTTCTCCCCTTTCCCAGACGGTGATTTAAAGAGCTGGCCCCTTGGCTGCTGTCAGGATTCCGCCTGGGGAGTTCCTTTGAACATATTCTGTCAAGTGGACCAATAACCAGGGTTCCAGCCAACCTTTTTATGTGCGTAAAGTACATATAAAAAAAATATATATATATAAAAAAATGTAATGCGAGGCCTGATGGAAACAGAAAACTTCAGTAAACTTTCCAAAATGTCGAAAAATAAAATAAAATACGCTAGAGAAGATGGGATCTTTTTGTGTCTGTAAAATGTATTTCTACAGGAAATGGGGGAGGAAAGCACTAATAAATATTGATATAACCATTATATCGAAGTAAACTTGGGAGTCACGTGATACGTTTTGCGGTCCTCCCTCTACGACTCATAAAACCATGCAGTTTATGAGGCTACGGATGAAATAACTTATGAACTTCACAGGGTGGTGAAAGTGCAATGTGATGAGCTTGATTCTCCTTTCCAATTAATATTGACGGTTTTATTCTGGTGACATGCTAGGCTGCCATTTGACAAATACAAACAATGTTGCTGTCCTGTCTATAATAATCTCATCATTTAGTAGGCTATACCCGCATTGTTATCTGAAAACGGTTGGCTAAAGGGCACGTACCGATACAACCGAGTTAACGAAACATTAAGAACACCTTCCTAATATTTTGTTGCACCCCTTTTTGTCCTCGGAACAGCCTCAATTCGTCGGGGACATGGACTCTGCAAGGTGTTGAAAGCGTTCCACAGGGATGCTGGCCCATGTTGACTCTAATGATTCCCACAGTTGTGTCAAGTTGGCTGGATGTCCTCTTGGTGATGGACCATTCTTGATACACACAGGAAACTTGAGGGTGAAAAACCCAGCAGCGTTGCAGTTCTTCACACAAACCGGTGCCCCTGGCACCTACTACCACACCCTGTTCAAAGACACTTAAATCTTTTGTCTTGTCCATTCACCCTCTGAATGGCCCAACATACACAATCCATGTCTCAGGTGTCTTAAGGTTTAAAAACCCTTCTTGTTAACCCGTCTCCTCCCCTTCACCTACACTGATGGTGGATTTAACAAGTGACATCAATAAGGGATCATAGCTCTGGATTCAACTGGTCAGTGTCATGGAATGAGGTGTATTTAATGTTTTCTACACTCCGTGTATAACAAACATTTCTGTGAGAGAACCATCAGTAGATGGAAACACAATTAACTTAAAATGTTTTATTTGGTACATGGGAATTTAACCGCAAAAGGTATTTTTATGTGATAACATAAAAACACAGCTTTTTATGTACAAGTCAATTTGATGGAAACACGTCTCTGGTGGGAAAATGCACATATTGTTTATATGCAGATGTTAGAATATTTGCATGAAAATCTGTTGCCAATTGGATGGAAACCTAGCTACTGGTGGAGATTGAATAGGTCACTGCAGTTCCTTACCGACAAACAACGTGTCGGTAAGAGATGGGGGGGAAAGAGAGAGAGAGAGATGGGGGGGAAAGAGAGAGAGAGATGGGGGGGAAAGAGATGGGGGGGAAAGAGATGGGGGGGAAAGAGATGGGGGGGAAAGAGATGGGGGGGAAAGAGATGGGGGGGAAAGAGATGGGGGAGAAAGAGATGGGGGGGAAAGAGATGGGGGAGAAAGAGATGGGGGAAAGAGATGGGGGAAAGAGATGGGGGAAAGAGATGGGGGAAAGAGATGGGGGAAAGAGATGGGGGAAAGAGATGGGGGAAAGAGAAAGAGATGGGGGAAAGAGAAAGAGAGGAAAAAAAAGAGATAGAGGGAAAGCGACAGAAGAGAGAACAAAGCACACCACAGATGCCACAAATACTTCCCAATTATGCCTCAGCGCAGCACTATAACAGTCTTTCCTGAACGTATGATGAACAAAAACAGAACTAATTGACCCAGTTGTAGTAAATGAGTGTCTGATCTCCTTCCTCCACCACTGGCGTTTGATTCGGCAGCTCCACCATGTTTTTCTAATGCCACCAGTGAACTAATTCAAGGCATGACTGGACTGGACTGACCTGACTGACTGCCATGCTAGTACACTGGCTTGTCTGTCCGTCTGAGGATTCAGGTTGGGTCTGTGTGCATCAGACCGTTTCGTAGGGCAAGAAACCCATCACCAAAACAACAGCATGGACTAGGGCCAAACTGTGGGACGGGACCCTAAAATGGGTCACTGCAGAGATTCAGGTGGGTAACAGTTGGACAGGCCGAGTGTGCAGGGAGCTTATATCCATGACCTCGCCGTGACTGACAGCTCTGAAACGCCTACGTCAAGAAACTTGGATACAATGAGCAGTGTTGCAGTAAAATCTTAAAGCAAATTTGGTGAAACACAAAAACAAAACATTGAAATTGCAAGACAGACTTTTTTTTTTTTTTTTTTTAAATCACACGTTTTGTGGCGGTTCACAGCAGTACAGACGGATGTGTTGACATGACAACTGCTTCAGAGTTTTGAATGAAGCATCCACCGCTTTTGTTCCATGCTGGCTGAACACCTAGCTAGCCAGTAACTAGCTAACACTAGACACAAATGAAAGGGGAAACACTCATCTCTGCAATAGATGAATAGTGTAAATTATATTTGCTGACACCCAACAGTCACATTTTGGAACCAGTAGAGTAGCGATATATAAAACACATCCATCTGCAAAACACACCTACTAGTGTGTTTTTCATTAGTCAATTGTTGACATAGTCCCAAAATGTTTTCCTTGACAGAAATCAAGATGTATAACTTTAAAAATAGTGAAATCATCCACCGTATGATGCTGGGTTTGTATCATATGTGAATGATTTCTGTATTTTGAAAGTTACACATCTTAAGCAAAACATTTTGGGACTGTGTCAACAATGAACTAATGAAACAAATAACCAAAATATGGTTTTTGGGTGGAATTTTTATTTTTCAGTGTTTGACATGGGGGAGGGGACAAGTAACTTTATAATCAAACTACATCAGTGAAGAAGCAACAGTCATTTTTCATACTTTATATTTGGATTAAACCAGATCAATCACATTTCATGAAGAAGAAAAAAAAAACATGATTTTGACTGTTCATGACATTTAATATAGTTTGATGTTTTGAAGTAATGGGTATTTATTAAAACCATATTTTTTTGTATTATTTGGTCGGCAAAGTTTTTTTTTTCACCACTCAACCCTTACGGTTGGTCGCGACGTAAGACACCTCAATTAGTGGGTCACGAAGCAGAGCGCTTTGAGGACCTCCGGACTAGGATACTCCCTCCGGGAGACTGGGTTAAATAGTGTGAATGGATGATTCGTTCCTATATTTTCCCATTGGGAGATTAGGCTAGGTGAGCAAGCCGACAAAACACTTTAATCTTGCTGCATACTGGAAATAACTTGAAAACAGACTTTACTGAAATAGTTAACTATGTGCTAAAAAAAAATAACTGGCATCCCTCATATATTTCAGACCTGAACAGCATGAAGCCCAAATATGTCACTATTAAAAAACAGACTTGAACTCTTGTTGAGACTTTGATTCCTCAAACCTCTGAAATGTTTGGCAACAAACGTGATGTTAGAATTATGATCCTATCAGGAACACAGCCAATGGCTCCCAGCATGGCTCAAGTTACAAAAACAACCATTTCTTATTCAACAAGAAATACTACCTCCCCGTTTCAATCAGCTTTCACATCATTTGTATTTATTTATGTTCATTCGAAAATGGAACATAATACCCCAGAGGTAAACAAACTTATCCAAAATCTGTAAATAACGGTTGCATGTTGCCTAGCTCAAAATGGATCAAATAAATCCAAATTAAAATAGATAACTTAGCCTAGTCAATAAACCTTGACCTAAATGGAACACAAAGACCTTGAGCACCACTAGCCTGGTCCCTGGTGGTGCAGGAGATGAGGAAAAAAAGGAGGGAAACGCCAACCTGTGGCTATATAATATATGCATATTCCTGGTTCAACTGAAGCCCATTCAGAGCCCTATAGAGAACCTGGTCCAATTCTTCTGGGAATTAGCAAACAAGCGATGGGGAAGTCGGCTACAAAAACCCAGACCAACCTCCCAGCACGCCCGGCCACAGCCACCCAAGACTGGAGGGCTTTCCAGGGCGCTCCCTTTTCAATACATGGATTTCACACATTTTAATGGCCATTACAACTTCAAAAGAATCACATTTTCATCATTGTCTGTCATCTGCCAGTTGATTTGTATAAAAGGCGGTCTTTTGCATGAACTCCACACAAAAGCGAGCAGCAGAGCTATGCTAACTGGCCCGCTCGCACAGGGCCAACTGGCCCACTCGCACAGGGCCAACTGGCCAAAGCCAAAGAATATCAATTACATTGACAAGATAGTGTAACCGCTCTAACAACGGCGTACATGGTCCTCCAGGATGGAAGGCAGGTGAGATCAGGTGGGACCATTCTAATGAGGACAATGAACAACAACTGGTAGAACTAAGGACAGACAGAACAACAGTACATTAGGACAGATGGTTTAGAAATCCAGGAGATAGATATACACACATATAGATACACACACAAATATTTGGATATCATTCACAACTACATTTGTTAACGGGGGACCAGTACGGAGAAAAAAATGTATGCATTCACTACTGTAAGTCGCTCTGGATAAGCACGTCTGCTAAATGACTAAAATGTAAGCTGGCCAAAATAAGGATTAGGCACAATAGTGGAATTTGCAGTGTGCCTTCAAAATAAAAGTATGTAATTGACAGTAATGCAAATTAATACAAATAGTATAATTATGCCATACTTTTATTTAAGGCTAACTGCAAAGTCCACTATTGTGGCTAATCCTCATTATGACTAGCTTCACATAGATGGTCCGACCACCATTAATCAAATAAGAACTGTTTTATAAATTAGGGTTATTTTAGATGACACCTAGCTAGATAGTTAGCTAGCTAACTATAGCTACTGAAACAGATGTCGTGTTATTTGACATGTATCTTTTTTGACACGCAAAGACCCAAACAGCGTTCGATAGAAATCCTGGTTGAGAATGAAATGACTGAACAATGAAACAGCACAGCTAGTAAGTGAAAGAAATGGGTTTTGATTATATTTTACTGGTAATGGGGACATGCGTAAATGCCAACAAAATAACTTTTTGGTCAGTGTGGTGTGTGTAACCTTTATTTAACTAGGCAAGTCAGTTAAGAAGAAATTCTTATTTACAATGACGGCCCGGACGACACTGGGCCAATTGTGCGCTGCACTATGGGACTCCCAATCACAGCCGGATGTGATACTGCCTGGATTCAAACCAGGGACTGTAGTGACGCCTCTTGCACGGAGACGCAGTGCCTTACACAGACGCAACAGTCTGTGTGTGTTAACTATAACTGTAGTAGAATGCTTAAAATTGTAAATATTGGTATCGTTTTCTTCGGCCAAAAATGTAATATCAGTGCATCACTAGTTGGAATACTTTTTATTTGTATTTATTTCACCTTTATTTAACCAGGTAGGCCAGTTGAGAACAAGTTCTCATTTACAACTGCAACCTGGCCAAGATAAAGAAAAACAGTGCAACAAAAACAACAGAGTTACACATGGGATAAACAAACGTACAGTCAATAAAACAAAAAAATATCAATGTGTACAAATGCAGAAGAGTAGGGAGGTATGGCAATAAATAGGCAATGGAGGCAAAATAATTACAATTTAGCATTAACAGATGATGTGCAAGTAGAGATACTGGGATGCAAAAGAGCAAGAGGATAAGTAACAATATGGGGATGAGGTAGTTGGGTGTGCTATTTACAGATTGGCTGTGTACAGGTACGGTGATCAGTAAACTGCACTAACAGCAGATGCTTAAAGGTAGAGAGGGAGATAAGACTCCAGCTTCAGTGATTTTTGCAATATACAATAATATAATGATTATTCTAATTCTATAGTTAGAATATGATAGTGGGCACTTTGAATAGTGTTGTTTAACAAACAAATGAAAATGCCAGGGAGTAGTTATTGTGATTGGTTCCTAAAACAAACACTTAGGGCAGGAACCAAAGTGTTGATAATTGATTCCTAGGGGACCCTATAATCTTTGGCTACATTGTCTGTTTTCTCTTAGCTACTTCATGTAGCTAACATATTAATGCTTCTTGTATTCTTCTTTGATTTAGAAGGTACTGTTGCACAAACAACATGCTGATTTAGGTCTATACCATCACTGGTATTATCAGGCTGTATAACTAATTACGTTTGCTCTGACTCAGTACATTTATTAGCTAGCTACCTAGCGATTAGCATTACAGGCTAACAAGATTTAGAACCAACTTGCTAAGAAAAGACAAACTAGCTGTTTGCAGACGTAAGCAACAAACTAATAGTGTAATTAAAGAACGCTACTGGATTTATATGAAGCAAAGTGATAACAGCATTGTTGTCATCAACATTGTTACATGTGCTGCAATGACCATGTAGACTGAAAGCATGTGTCTCGTGGTCGAGGAACAACTAATGAGCTCCTTGATTGACAGGGGGCGGGGCTAGGCCTGTGTGGAAAGCAAGGTGGAGAGAGAGAGATGACTCAAGTAGCGAAGTAAACTATAAAAATCAACGTTAAACACAGCGCATCACATTTAACCAAACATTGAAATACCGTTTATAGAAGGTAAAGTAAAAACCCAAACCAGTCCATGCATCAATACCGGTATATCGTAAAATACGGTATACCGCCCAGCCCTAGTTTGAATACTTTCCAAATGCACTGTATGCATCAAACCGTATGAGCAGACTTGAACTGGTACAGAAATAGTTTCAAAAAAGTTAAAATATTGTTGCACATATCAAGTAACCATTTTGGATTACATAATGGGGAAAAAAGTTTGACTGCAGAATGTTTTTAAGCAGCATTAATGCAACAACGCTGTCGGTTTGATCGAGGCTTTAGCGCTCCGGTATGCTATCCCCCCCAATTCAAATAGCAATTACAGGCTCTCACCTAACAGAGTTTTCACCATACCTGACAGGGATCAATGCAATACACTCACCAGAAAACCTTTTTGTAACATAATCAGTTCTATCGTGATGAAGATCAGACTTCTTTCACTGTTAGCCAACTTACTGCAGAAAAGCAACATTTCTGCTGCTTACCTCTGCCATGTGCATTTGCATCGTTCTGATTGGTCGAAAGTCAAGATAATTTTTTTGAATATCCATATGTAACAGTATAGCTTCCGTCCCTCTCCTCGCCCCAACCTGGGCTTGAACCAGGGACCCTCTGCACACAACAACTGACACCCCACGAAGCATCGTTACCCATCGCGCCACAAAAGTCGCGGCCCTTGCAGCGCAAGGGGAACAACTACTTAAGGTCGCAGAGCGAGTGACGTCACCCATTAAAACGCTATTAGCGCGCACCACCGCTAACTAGCTAGACATTTCACATCGGTTACACATACATCCAACAATCTTTAAATAATATAGGAACAGTAAAATAATTTACCATGCTCATCCCCACTACACCCTTCCTGCTAGCCCTCCCCCAGAAACCCCTACCTGCTTATTCTCTTCATTCTGAGAATCCTTCAAAACAATATTTTAGAAAAGGTTTGGGAAATTTACAACCCTTGTTTGGACTGATCCACAGCTGAAGGATCCCTTCTCCCCATAAATTACTGACGTACAGCCTATAGGCCTACAACTGCCCGTCGTTTGAACAACTCCATGAAAGAAGGCCTATAGATACTCTTTCTGATAGAAATTGCAAATCTGGTCCAAAAGGACAGGAAATGTAATGATATCTGATACCTGTGACATCTGTAAAGTGGCGAACACAGGTAAGAACCAACGTGAGGGACAGAGTACATAGGCCTAGCTCAGTGTTCCCCATCCCTGGTCCTCCAGTAGCCCCAACAGTGTTTCCAACCCCTGGTACGCCAGTGGCCCCAACAGGGGTCCTCCAGTGGCCCCAACAGTACACGTTGTTGTAGTAGACCTGGACCAACACACCTTATTCAACTCATTAAGGGCTTCATGATTAGTTGACAAGTTGAATCAGGTGCACTTGTCCAGGGTTGTTTGTCCTGTTGCAAGGTACTGGAGGACCAGGGTTGGGAAACAGTGTTGCAAGGTACTGGAGGTCCAGGGTTGGGAAACAGTGTTGCAAGGTACTGGAGGTCCAGGGTTGGGAAACAGTGTTGCAAGGTACTGGAGGACCAGGGTTGGGAAACAGTGTTGCAAGTTACTGGAGGACCAGGGTTGGGAAACAGCAGCCTAGGCCAAGCTAGAGACAAGCATTCACTCCAAATGTTCTGCTTTTGCACTAGGGTGTAAGGGTAGTATCCCGTCAATGAATGGAGGACTACCATTTAAAAAAATGTGTCCACATCTTGGTCCAAGTCCATTATCTAGGAAACCTAATATTGCCTTCCATTCTCAGGTTCCAATGACTATATCAGCTGAAGGGCTTTCAGGACAAGGTCTGAATGACTGACTGACGAGGAGAACATGAAAAGCAACAAGTAGAAACTAAAAGACCTCTTCTCCGTTGCATGCAGATTCACTTACTGGAGAGAAGAACAAAAAAAACTATTATAGCGAATCACTTTTAGGCATAATGCTCAATAGTCTAAAATATTTGCCCCCCCTCGCCTCCACATACAGTGAGGGAAATAAGTATTTGATCCCCTGCTGATTTTGTACGTTTGCCCACTGACAAAGAAATTATTTCTATAATTTTAATGGGAGGTTTATTTGAACAGTGAGAGACAGAATAACAACAACAAAAAATCCAGAAAAACGCATGTGAAAAATGTTATAAATTGATTTGCATTTTAATGAGGGAAATAAGTATTTGACCCCCTCTCAATCAGAAAGATTTCTGGCTCCCAGGTGTCTTTCATACAGGTAACGAGCTGAGATTAGGAGCACACTCTTAACCTGTTTAGGATAGCGGGCAGTATTTTCACGGCCGGATAAAAAACGTACCCAATTTAATCTGGTTATTACTCCTGCCCAGAAACTAGAATATGCATATAATTGTTTGATTTGGATAGAAAACACCCTAAAGTTTCTAAAACTGTTTGAATGGTGTCTGTGAGTATAACAGAACTCATATGGCAGGCCAAAACCTGAGAAGATTGCATACAGGAAGTGCCCTCTGACTATTTCTTGGCCTTCTATAGCCTCTTTATGGAAAATAGAGGATCTCTGCTGTAACGTGACATTTCCTAAGGCTCCCATAGGCTCTCAGAAAGCACCAGAACGGGGAATGATGACTCTGCAGTCCCTGGCTGAAAAACAGTAGCGCATTTGGATAGTGGTCGATCTGAGAACAATGAAACGGGTGCGCGCGTGCACGTGAAGAGTCCATTTTACATTTTCAGTCTTTGAACGAAAACGACGTCTCCCGGTCGGAATATTATGGCTATTTTACGAGAAAAATCGCATAAAAATTGATTTTAAACAGCGTTTGACATGCTTCGAAGTACGGTAATGGAATATTTAGAAATGTTTTGTCACGATACACGCCGGCGCGTCACCCTTCGGATAGTGTCTTGAACGCAAGAACAAAACACCGCTATTTGGATATAACTATGGATTATTTGGAACCAAAACAACATTGGGTGTAAACTAGAAGTCCTGGGAGTGCATTCTGACGAAGAACAGCAAAGATAATCCAATTTGTCTTATAGTAAATCTGAGTTTGGTGAGTGCCAAACTTGGTGGGTGTCAAAATAGCTAGCCATGATGGCCGGGCTATCTACTCAGAATATTGCAAAATGTGCTTTCACCGAAAAGCTATTTTAAAATCTGACACCGCAATTGCATAAAGGAGTTCTGTATCTATAATTCTTAAAATAATTGTTATGTTTTTTGCGAACGTTTATCGTGAGTAATTTAGTAAATTCACCGGAAGTGTTCGGTGGGTATGCTAGTTCTGAACGTCACATGCTAATGTAAAAAGCTGGTTTTTGATATAAATATGAACTTGATTGAACAAAACATGCATGTATTGTATAACAATGTCCTAGGAGTGTCATCTGATGATAAAGGAAAGATAAAGGAAAGTCTTGTCTTTAAAATGGTGTAAAATAGTCATATGTTTGAAAAATTGAAGTTTTTGGATTTCTGAGGTGTTTGTAATTCGCGCCACGCCCCATCATTGGATATTGGAGCGGTGTTCTGCTAGCGGAACATCTAGATGTAAGAGGTTAAATGGGAGTGCTCCTAATCTCAGTTTGTTACCTGTATAAAAGACACCTGTCCACAGAAGCAATCAATCAATCAGATTCCAAACTCTCCACCATGGCCAAGACCAAAGAGCTCTCCAAGGATGTCAGGGACAAGATTGTAGACCTACACAAGGCTGGAATGGGCTACAAGACCATCGCCAAGCAGCTTGGTGAGAAGGTGACAACAGTTGGTGCGATTATTCACAAATGGAAGAAACACAAAAGAACTGTCAATCTCCCTCGGCCTGGTGCTCCATGCAAGACATATCAGTGTGAATGACGGATCACCACCTCAAGCTGAACCTCGGCAAGATGGAGCTGCTCTTCCTCCCAGGGAAAGACTGCCCTTTCCATGATCTCGCCATCACGGTGGACAACTCCATTGTGTCCTCCTCCCAGAGTGCTTAGAGCCTCGGCGTGACCCTGGACAACACCCTGTCGTTCTCCGCTAACATCAAGGCGGTGACCCAATCCTGTAGGTTCATGCTATACAACATTCGCAGAGTATGACCCTGCCTTACACAGGAAGCGGCGCAGGTCCTAATCCAGGCACTTGTCATCTCCCGTCTGGATTACTGCAACTCCCTGTTGGCGGGGCTCCCTGCCTGTGCCATTAAACCCCTACAACTCATCTAGAACGCCGCAGCCCGTCTGGTGTTCAACCTTCCCAAGTTCTCTCACGTCACCCCGCTCCTCCGCACACTCCACTGGCTTCCAGTTGAAGTTCACATCTGCTACAAGACCATGGTGCTTGCCTACGGAGCTGTGAGGGGAACGGCACCTCCGTACCTTCAGGCTCTGATCAGGCCCTACACCCAAACAAGGGCACTGCGTTCATCCACCTCTGGCCTGCTGGCCCCCCTACCTCTGCGGAAGCACAGTTCCCGCTCAGCCCAGTCAAAACTGTTCGCTGCTCTGGCACCCCAATGGTGGAACAAGCTCCCTCACGACGCCAGGACAGCGGAGTCAATCACCACCTTCCGGAGACACCTGAAACCCCACCTCTTTAAGGAATACCTGGGATAGGATATAGTAATCCTTCTAACCCCCCCCCCACCCAAAAAAAAAGATATAGATGTACTATTGTAAAGTGGTTGTTCCACTGGATATCTTAAGGTGAATGCACCAATTTGTAAGTCGCTCTGGATAAGAGCGTCTGCTAAATGACGTAAATGTAAATCTCACCTTGTGGAGTTGCAATGATCATGAGAACGGTGAGGAATCAGCCCAGAACTATACGGGAGGATCTTGTCAATGATCTCAAGGCAGCTGGGACCATAGTCACCAAGAAAACAATTGGTAACACACTACACCTTGAAGGACTGAAATCCTGCAGCGCCCGCAAGGTCCCCCTGCTCAAGAAAGCACATATACATGCCCGTCTGAAGTTTGCCAATGAACATCTGAATGATTCAGAGGACAACTGGGTGAAAGTGTTGTGGTCAGATGAGACCAAAATGGAGCTCTTTGACATCAACTCAACTCGCCGTGTTTGGAGGAGGAGGAATGCTGCCTATGACCCCAAGAACACCATCTCCACCGTCAAACATGGAGGTGGAAACATTATGCTTTGGGGGTGTTTTTCTGCAAAGGGGACAGGACAACTTCACCGCATCAAAGGGACGATGGACGGGGCCATGTACCGTCAAATCTTGGGTGAGAACCTCCTTCCCTCAGCCAGGGCATTGAAAATGGGTCGTGGATGGGTATTCCAGCATGACAATGACCCAAAACACACGGCCAAGGCAACAAAGGCCTGGCTCAAGAAGAAGCCAGTCTCCAGACCTTAATCCCGTAGAAAATCTGTGGAGGGAGCTGAAGGTTCGAGTTGCCAAACGTCAGCCTCGAAACCTTAATGAATTGGAGAAGATCGGCAAAGAGGTGTGGGACAAAAATCCTTGCTGAGATGTGTGCAAACCTGGTGGCCAACTACAAGAAATGTCTGACCTCTGATTGCTAACAAGGGTTTTGCCACCAAGTACTAAGTCATGTTTTGCAGAGGGGTCAAATACTTATTTCCCTCATTAAAATGCAAATCAATTTATAAAATTTTTGACATGCGTTTCTCTGCATTTTTTTGTTGTTATTCTGTCTCTCACTGTTCAAATAAACCTACCATTAAAAATATAGACTGATCATTTTTGTCAGTGGGCAAAAGTACAAAATCAGCAGGGGATCAAATACTTTTTTCCCCTCACTGTATAGACTGATCCTCAGTGATGGGGAAACCAGTATTATATATAGATATAGATACTATAGCCTGCAGGGAGCTCGTCTATATAACAGACTCTTCAAGGTGGCGGATAGCAGGATGTTATGGCTGGGGGGGGCTGGTTTGTCAGGCCGTAGACCCGGTGACAAACGTACTGACTGAGAGGCCCACGGACAGGATACACTATAGCTCCACATGTGTACGACCAGACCGGACTCCATATGCCAAATCACTACTACCACAAAACTCAGCAGCTCCAAGGAGGTCAAGCAGGTCAGCCAAAACAAGGCCGATCACAGTGAACCGCCTTGGGCTGAGAGGAGAAATATGCCCCCCCCTTAACCTCCAGAGGGAGTGTGGGTATCCCTCAGTTCAAACCAGGCAGCTGGCCTCACTTCTCACCCTGTCGGGTAGGGTTCAGCTTTGAAGTGTAAAAGAGGAGGCTCGTGCTAATTATGGACTGGATGTAGATGGCGTCCGTCACTAATAGCAACGGATACTGTGCGCTTGCGCGTGTGTGTGTGGGGTTTTTAAAGGGCGGGAGGGTGAGGAGCAGCTGGTGTTTATGGATCGTCTTAGTTCTCCGGTTACCATACCGACAGTGTCCGTTCAACATCCGACTGGCCAGGACATCATGTATAATAACTCATCATTTGGTGGGTGATAAGCTTTGTCCTGTTACACACACACACACACACACACACACACACACACACACACACACACACACACACACACACACACACACACACACACACACACACACACACACATACATATATATGTGGGTATTATGTGTGAATTGGAAATGTTTATTTATTTAATATTATTTTAATTTTTTTTAACATATCCCAACTTCCCCTGAGACACCCTGGGAGAGTGGGGTCACAGCCACGGTCAGCCATTATCAACGACAACCCTGGAACAATTAGGGTTAAGTACCTTGTTCAAGGGCACGTCGACAGATCTCAACCTTGTCGGCTCAGGGGTTTCGAACTAACGACCTTTCGGTTACTGGCACAACTACCTGCAGCCCCGGAAAACATGACAGACTTTGTTTATATGTGTCCCTCTACAACTGTTACTATGACGGTTACCGAGATACAGTTACAGTCTGCTGAGATAGTCTTCTTCACCCCAAAAGGTAGATTGAAAACACCGGCTGGCCATTTAGGGGAGACATGCCAAAACAACACTCATTGTCACTTCATTATATTGTTAGGACTCAGCTGAAATAAGTCCACAACGTCTAGCTAGTCAAGTATTACATCCTGAAGGAGAAAGCATTTGTTTAATTAAAAATTACATTGAGTCATGTGGAATGGACCGATTTTACAAACAAACTAAAAAAAAAATAAAAAAAAAAAAGGGCCAAAATCACAGAGCCAAAGAAAACCTGCAAAGACAGGAGACAGACAGCCTGGCTATGTGACTAGCATTACCACCGACAAGGGGAGACTAGCATTACCACCGACAAGGGGAGACTAGCATTACCACCGACAAGGGGAGACTAGCATTACCACCGACAAGGGGAGACTAGCATTACCACCGACAAGGGGAGACTAGCATTACCACCGACAAGGGGAGACTAGCATTACCACCGACAAGGGGAGACTAGCATTACCACCGACAAGGGGAGACTAGCATTACCACCGACAAGGGGAGACTAGCATTACCACCGACAAGGGGAGACTAGCATTACCACCGACAAGGGGAGACTAGCATTACCACCGACAAGGGGAGACTAGCATTACCACCGACAAGGGGAGACTAGTATTACCACAGACAAGGGGTTGGGGAGACGGAGAGGAAAAACGGATTTCCTGTTTTCCACAGATCAGACTGTATGCTCCAGCGAGCCACGGCCTGTCATTTCCTTCAACCCTTCACAGCTCAGACAACACTCCTCTCTCTGTGTAGAAGAAGTGTGTTAACTAAATGAAATCCTTATTTAGTGGAGCATACATAAAACCTCTTGTCTAGGGGCCCATCAAAGAGGCCTCTCCTCTGACCTGCTAGGCTACTCTACACACCAGCCGGTAGATTCCCACACACACACACTACAAGGAGGCAACCAGACAAAACAGACACTTGATATGTCTAGAGAGAGAGAGGGAGAGAGGGAGAGAGAGAGAGCGAGAGGGAGGAGGATGAATGCAATATGCTCCAGTTCATGTCATCCTACCCCCGAGCGAGGCAGGCTAGGCAGGCCCTGGCCGGCTTAGAGAATTCAAACCCTGGTACCATAGATCTTAACTCATCACTCTAAAAATACCCTGGACAGGACAGTGTTCCTCTCTGGTAGTCACGCTTCTATGTCCACATTGTCAGTCACACATTTACATTACATTTTAGTCATTTAGCAGCCGCTCTTATCCAGAGCGACTTACAGTAGTGAATGCATACATTTCATACATTTTTTCCCCCGTACTGGTCCCCCGTGGGAATCGAACCCACAACCCTGGCGTTGCAAACACCATGCTCTACCAACTGAGCCACACACACACACAGAGAGAGAAGACCGTTGTGTCAGAGTCTTCATAACTGCAGAGAGGCTTCAGAGCTCAGACTCCTCCACTTCATTAAGTTCTGAGACATGGCTAGACATTTAGTTCTGAGACATGGCTGAGACATTTAGTTCTGAGACATTTAGTTCTGAGACATTTAGTTCTGAGACATTTAGTTCTGAGACATGGCTGAGACATTTAGTTCTGAGACATGGCTGAGACATTTAGTTCTGAGACATGGCTGAGACATTTAGTTCTGAGACATGGCTGAGACATTTAGTTCTGAGACATGGCTGAGACATTTAGTTCTGAGACTTGGCTGGACATTTTCATCTTCTTACCATGCTAGTATAAACATAACACTTGGTTAACGGTCAGGGCAATAAACCCCACCTTCTTGTGGACACCGCATTGCTGAGTGGACACCGCTAAAAAGGTAGGTTTTGAGCCATAAATCAACAAAAAAATTAAAGTTGTGAGTAGAGCAGCACCACCAGAGGCTACAGACTACAGACGCTCTGCTCAGTTCAGACAGACACATTTCACTCCTACTATCAGTACTGAGATGGGGAGACATTTTACTCCTCCTGTCAGTACTGAGATGGGGGAGACATTGTACTCCTCCTGTCAGTACTGAGATGGGGGAGACATTTTACTCCTCCTGTCAGTACTGAGATGGGGGAGACATTTTACTCCTCCTGTCAGTACTGAGATGGGGGAGACATTTTACTGCTCCTGTCAGTACTGAGATGGGGGAGACATTTTACTCCTCCTGTCAGTACTGAGATGGGGGAGACATTTTACTCCTCCTGTCAGTACTGAGATGGTGGGGGGACATTTTACTCCTCCTGTCAGTACTGAGATGGTGGGGGGGGGGACATTTTACTCCTCCTGTCAGTACTGAGATGGTGGGGGGGGGACATTTTACTCCTCCTGTCAGTACTGAGATGGTGGGGGGGGGGAAATTTTACTCCTCCTGTCAGTACTGAGATGGGGGAGACATTTTACTCCTCCTGTCAGTACTGAGATGGGGGGAGACATTTTACTCCTCCTGTCAGTACTGAGATGGGGGGAGACATTTTACTCCTCCTGTCAGTACTGAGATGGGGGGAGACATTTTACTCCTCCTGTCAGTACTGAGATGGGGGGACGGGGACATTTTACTCCTCCTGTCAGTACTGAGATGGGGGGACGGGGACATTTTACTCCTCCTGTCAGTACTGAGATGGGGGGACGGGGACATTTTACTCCTGTCAGTACTGAGATGGGGGGACGGGGACATTTTACTCCTGTCAGTACTGAGATGGGGGGACGGGGACATTTTACTCCTGTCAGTACTGAGATGGGGGGGGACATTTTACTCCTCCTGTCAGTACTGAGATGGGGGGGGACATTTTACTCCTCCTGTCAGTACTGAGATGGGGGAGACATTTTACTCCTCCTGTCAGTACTGAGATGGGGGGAGACATTTTACTCCTCCTGTCAGTACTGAGATGGGGGAGACATTTTACTCCTCCTGTCAGTACTGAGATGGGGGGAGACATTTTACTCCTCCTGTCAGTACTGAGATGGGGGGAGACATTTTATTCCTCCTGTCAGTACTGAGATGGGGGAGACATTTTACTCCTCCTGTCAGTACTGAGATGGGGGGACGGGGACATTTTACTCCTCCTGTCAGTACTGAGATCGGGGGGGACATTTTACTCCTCCTGTCAGTACTGAGATGGGGGAGACATTTTACTCCTCCTGTCAGTACTGAGATGGGGGGAGACATTTTACTCCTCCTGTAATTACTGAGATGGGGGAGACATTTTACTCCTCCTGTCAGTACTGAGATGGGGGGAGACATTTTACTCCTCCTGTCAGTACTGATAACCCACAACTATTTAAAAAGGAGGGGGCAAGAATTCAACAACGATTTTTAAATACTGCAGCACAGACAATTTTTTTTTTTTTAAAGTCACATTCAGAGGATAGGTAGTTGTTTTAAAGGGTCAGCCATAGTAGTATGATAGGTGGTGTTGTACAGGGTCAGCCATAGTAGTATGATAGGTGTTGTTTTAAGGGTCAGCCATAGTAGTATGATAGGTGTTGTTTTACAGGGTCAGCCATAGTAGTATGATAGGTGTTGTTGTACAGGGTCAGCCATAGTAGTATGATAGGTGTTGTTTTACAGGGTCAGCCATAGCAGTATGATAGGTGTTGTTGTACAGGGTCAGCCATAGTAGTATGATAGGTGTTGTTTTACAGGGTCAGCCATAGCAGTATGATAGGTGTTGTTTTACAGGGTCAGTCATAGTAGTATGATAGGTGTTGTTGTACAGGGTCAGCCATAGCAGTATGATAGATGTTGTTTTACAGGGTCAGCCATAGCAGTATGATAGGTGTTGTTGTACAGGGTCAGCCATAGTAGTATAATAGGTGTTGTTGTACAGGGTCGGCCATAGTAGTATGATAGGTGTTGTTGTACAGGGTCGGCCATAGTAGTATGATAGGTGGTGTTGTACAGGGTCAGCCATAGTAGTATGATAGGTGTTGTTTTAAGGGTCAGCCATAGTAGTATGATAGGTGTTGTTGTACAGGGTCGGCCATAGTAGTATGATAGGTGTTGTTGTACAGGGTCAGCCATAGTAGTATGATAGGTGTTGTTTTACAGGGTCAGCCATAGTAGTGTGATAGGTGTTGTTTTACAGGGTCAGCCATAGTAGTATGATAGGTGTTGTTTTACAGGGTCAGCCATAGTAGTATGATAGGTGTTGTTGTACAGGGTCAGCCATAGTAGTATGATAGGTGTTGTTGTACAGGGTCAGTCATTGTAGTATGATAGGTGTTGTTGTACAGGGTCAGTCATAGCAGTATGATAGGTGTTGTTGTACAGGGTCAGCCATAGTAGTATGATAGGTGTTGTTGTACAGGGTCAGCCATAGTAGTATGATAGGTGTTGTTGTACAGGGTCAGCCATAGTAGTATGATAGGTGTTGTTGTATAGGGTCAGCCATAGTAGTATGATAGGTGTTGTTGTACAGGGTCAGCCATAGTAGTATGATGGGTGTTGTTTTACAGGGTCAGCCATAGTAGTATGATGGGTGTTGTTTTACAGGGTCAGCCATAGTAGTATGATGGGTGTTGTTTTACAGGGTCAGCCATAGTAGTATGATGGGTGTTGTTTTACAGGGTCAGCCATAGTAGTATGATAGGTGTTGTTGTACAGGGTCAGCCATAGTAGTATGATAGGTGTTGTTGTACAGGGTCAGCCATAGTAGTATGATGGGTGTTGTTTTACAGGGTCAGCCATAGTAGTATGATGGGTGTTGTTTTACAGGGTCAGCCATAGTAGTATGATGGGTGTTGTTTTACAGGGTCAGCCATAGTAGTATGATAGGTGTTGTTGTACAGGGTCAGCCATAGTAGTATGATGGGTGTTGTTTTACAGGGTCAGTCATAGTAGTATGATAGGTGTTGTTTTACAGGGTCAGTCATAGCAGTATGATAGGTGTTGTTTTACAGGGTCAGCCATAGCAGTATGATAGGTGTTGTTTTATAGGGTCAGCCATAGTAGTATGATAGGTGTTGTTGTACAGGGTCAGCCATAGTAGTATGATAGGTGTTGTTGTACAGGGTCAGCCATAGTAGTATGATATGTGTTGTTGTACAGGGTCAGCCATAGCAGTATGATAGGTGTTGTTGTACAGGATCAGCCATAGTAGTATGATGGGTGTTGTTGTACAGGGTCAGCCATAGCAGTATGATGGGTGTTGTTTTACAGGGTCAGTCATAGCAGTATGATAGGTGTTGTTGTACAGGGTCAGCCATAGTAGTATGATGGGTGTTGTTGTACAGGGTCAGCCATAGTAGTATGATAGGTGTTGTTGTACAGGGTCAGCCATAGTAGTATGATGGGTGTTGTTGTACAGGGTCAGTCATAGCAGTATGATAGGTGTTGTTGTACAGGGTCAGCCATAGTAGTATGATGGGTGTTGTTGTACAGGGTCAGCCATAGTAGTATGAGAGGTACAGTGTAATGTGTTGTTTTACAAGGTCACCAATCGTAATACAGCACACCAGGAGCAAATTAGGGTTAAGTGCCTTGCTCAAGGGCACATTGACAATTTAACCTTGTCGACTGCAACGTTTCGGTTACTGGCCCAACACTTTAACCACTACCGCCTCACCTGCTGTCTACGTAAATAAAATCCTCATCATCGTCTTATGGACAACGTTAAAAGGGAAGAAATCAGCTCTAGTCTCTCCATAAATATGTGACAAAGGCACTTCAAAAGATAACCGGATGAAATAACGAGATAAAATGGCACCGAACAGACAGGACACTGCCAAACAAACCAGCTGAAACTGAAGGACCATGTCCTAAATACCTAGTCAAATGTTACATTCTCCCACAATCCTCTCCCCTCCCACAATCATCTCTTCTCCCATAAAACCATAGTTTACTTTAGAAGACTAGGAACAAAGCTTCACAAGCGCTTTAAGGTCATTGGTTTGTCTTTATGTGAACGGAGAAGGGAGAGGAGGGTGCTAGCTCGCTAACAGAGACAGAAAAAGAGAGAGAGATCAAGCAAAGTGCTTCTGCCTCTCCTTTACGCCTAGCTGAGCTGACCAGTCCTGTCTCAAGTGTCTGTAATGTACTAGCTGGTTGAGTAGAGGGGGCTGCAGGGCAAGTCAGCCTGCTTGTAGAGAGAGCAGACATTTCATGTCAAGCTGTGTATCAGTGGCCAGCCTGTCAGCCGGGTCCTGGAGTACCACAGCATGCTAAATCAAACAGTAATTACTAACAAAAGTGGGTCGGCGTAGGGCAGAGCAGGGGAAGGGAGGGCAGGGCAAGGGGGCAGAGAGCAGGATGGTAATTCTCCCTCCCTCTGCCTAAACTGATTTTTGAGGAGGGGGGGGGGGGGGGGGGGGGGAAATGGAACCGGTTTGACTTTAACTTGACCTATAACGGTATTTCAATGTTTGGTTTGTTAAAATGTGATACGCCACTCCGGTGGGAAGTATAGATCACTTCTTATAGTGAGAAACTCCATTTGCTACTTGAGTAATTTCTGTCCCTCTCCTACTGCATGCCTCGAATCACACCAAGCCCCACGCCCTGAAGGAGAGAGCAGTTACACGACCATGGGGTCATGAACCTTTTTCTTGCCGTTCATTCTTCATGGGTCAGATGGATGCAACAATATTGGTGAGGAGATGCTCTGCACTAGCGCTCTATAAATGTAATGTAACATCTAGTTAGGGTCACCTGGAAACACTGACAAACTTTTGGTTCCTACCCTGTTAATAATTCTTGCCTGGTTTATTCATTCGTTGTCATGTTAAACAACGAATTCAAAGTGCTATCCACTATATTCCAACTATAGAGTTATAATAATCATTACATTTCCATTATATTAACAGTTCAATTAACCAGTCCCAGTAAGGCCTCCTGTCTGTCTAACCAGTCCCAGTAAGGCCTCCTGTCTGTCTAACCAGTCCCAGTTAGGCCTCCTGTCTGTCTAACCAGTCCCAGTTAGGCCTCCTGTCTGTCTAACCAGTCCCAGTAAAGCCTCCTGTCTGTCTAACCAGTCCCAGTAAAGCCTCCTGTCTGTCTGTCTGTCTGTCTAACCAGTCCCACTATAGCCTCCTGTCTGTCTAACCAGTCCCAGTAAAGCCTCCTGTCTGTCTGTCTGTCTGTCTAACCAGTCCCACTATAGCCTCCTGTCTGTCTAACAGTAAGGCCTCCTGTCTGTCTGTCTAACCAGTCCCAGTAAAGCCTCCTGTCTGTCTAACCAGTCCCAGTAAAGCCTCCTGTCTGTCTGTCTGTCTGTCTAACCAGTCCCAGTAAAGCCTCCTGTCTGTCTAACCAGTCCCAGTAAAGCCTCCTGTCTGTCTAACCAGTCCCAGTAAAGCCTCCTGTCTGTCTAACCAGTCCCAGTAAAGCCTCCTGTCTGTCTGTCTGTCTGTCTAACCAGTCCCACTATAGCCTCCTGTCTGTCTAACAGTAAGGCCTCCTGTCTGTCTGTCTAACCAGTCCCAGTAAGGCCTCCTGTCTGTCTGTCTGTCTGTGGGGCCAGTCCCAGTATAGTCTCCTGTCTGTCTGTCTGTCTAACCAGTCCCAGTAAGGCCTCCTGTCTGTCTGTCTGTGGGGCCAGTCCCAGTATGGTCTCCTGTCTGTCTGTCTGTGGGGCCAGTCCCAGTATGGTCTCCTGTCTGTCTGTCTGTCTGTCTGTCTGTCTGTCTGTCTGTCTGTCTGTCTGTCTGTCTGTCTGTCTGTCTGTCTGTCTGTCTGTCTGTCTGTCTGTCTGTCTGTCTGTCTAACCAGTCCCATTAAGGCCTCCCGTCTGTCTGTCTGTGGGGACAGACTGTCTGTCTGTCTGTGGGGACAGACTGTCTGTCTGTCTGTCTGTCTGTCTGTCTGTCTGTCTGTCTGTGGGGCCAGTCCCAGTATAGAATATAGCCTCCTGTCTGTCTGTGGGGCCAGTCCCAGTATAGAATATAGCCTCCTGTCTGTCTGTGGGGCCAGTCCCAGTATAGAGTATAGCCTCCTGTCTGTCTGTGGGGCCAGTCCCAGTATAGAATATAGCCTCCTGTCTGTCTGTGGGGCCAGTCCCAGTATAGAATATAGCCTCCTGTCTGTCTGTGGGGCCAGTCCCAGTATAGAATATAGCCTCCTGTCTGTCTGTGGGGCCAGTCCCAGTATAGAATATAGCCTCCTGTCTGTCTGGGAGGTGTGCACTTCCTCTGCTAGGCAACTGGCAAAGTGTTTTCTCAGCGGCAGCTGTAAGCAGCAGTCGTGTCAGTGACGGTCTCGTTGGAAAAACTAAAGACTGTCGCCAAAACAAAGATAGTTCTGCCGAGTTGTTGCAGGAAGGAAAGAGAGGAAGGTTCCCCACTCTCACTTCAGTATCTTACCTAGTTATTTACAGATTCTCATTTTGATCTTTTGCCGCTTTGGCAACTAGGTGTGTGTTTGGCAACCTATTTGCTCCTCTCCCTGTAGGCTTTACAGACGCTCCCCACCCCTTGGCTGAACCCTTATAATTTAGTGTACCCTGAGCGCACAACCCATGTGGAATTCCTGGTCTCTGGCAGCGCTCGGGAACTGCTGATCTGCGTTTAACACCGCAGAGTTCATCTCAGCCTATGCTGACCTTCATTCCCTAGACTTTTTGGCCCTGAAGGAGACATGGATCACACCCTAGAGAAGACTGTTTCTCCAGCTGCTCTCTCTTTAAAAATCGGACTACGTTTTCTCTCATAGTCCAAGAGCATCTTGTCGTCACGGTGGTGGCACAGTGCTACTAATTTCTCCTAACTGAATATTCTCTTTTCTCCCTCTCTCACCTGTCCATCTCCTCATTTTGAATTCCATGCTGTCACTATCACTTCTCCACTTAAGCTTAACATTGTTGTCATCTATCGCCCACCAGGTGCCCTTAGAGAGTTCCTCAATGAACTTGACACCTTGAAAAAGCTCATTTTCTGATAATGGCTCACCGCTCTTTGTACTCGGCAACTTCAACCTCCTGACGTCTGCCTACGATTCACTTCTTTCCAGCTCTCGCTGTTCCGTCCTTGACCTCACCGTTTCTCAATCCCCTCCAACTCACAAGGCAATACTCTTGACCTCATCTTTACTGCATCCGAAAGGTCGCTCATCCTGTAACCGAAAGGTTGCTAGATCGAATCCCCCGAGCTGACAAGGTAAAAATCTGTCGTTCTGCCCCCTGAACAAGGCAGTTAACCCACTATTCCCCGGTAGGCCGTCATTGTAAATAAGAATGTGTTATTAACGGACTTGCCTAGCCTATAAAGGTTCAATAAATCAAAATGAAAAACTCTCTCCAGATGAAATCCTGTGACTAGTGAGGTCTGGCTGCCCGACAACCTGCCCGCTCTACCCCATTCCCTCCTCCAGACCATCTCTGGAGACCTTTCTTTTCTTTCCAAAACACTTGAGCATGCAGTCTCTCTCAGAACGATCTTGACCTTAACCAGTTAGGTTTCAAAAACGGGTCACTCAACCAAGACTGCTCTTCTCTGTGTCACGGAGGCTCTCCGCACTGCCAAACCTGACTCTCTCCACTCTGTTCTTATCCTCCTAGATCTACCCGCTGCACATGGTCTCTCCTATCATTGCTATGAGGATGACACTCAACTACCTTTCTCCTTACTTCAATCTGACACCCAGGTGGCGACACGCATCTCTGCGTACCTGGCAGATATCTCAACTTGTATGTCGGCCCACCACCTCAAGTTCAACAACACGGAGCTGCTCTTCCTCCCGGGGAAGACCTGCCCGCTCAAAGACCTCTCCCTCACGGTTGACAACTCCACAGTGTCGCCCTCCGACAGTGCAAAGAACCTTGGCGTGACTCTTGATAACACCCCAAACCGAGCACTCCGTTCTGCCACCTCTGGTCTCTTGGCCCTCCCTCCCCTACGGGAGGGCAGCTCCCGCTCAGCCCAATCAGAGCTCTTCTCTGTCCTGGCACCCCAATGGTGGAACCAGCTTCTCCCTGAAACTAGGACAGCAAGAGTCCCTGGCCATCTTCCTGAAAACATCTGAAACTCTACCTCTTCAAAGTGTTTAAATAATACCCCTCTTTACCTTGACACCCCCCCACCCAAGATAGATATTTAAAAACTTTACAGAACAAAACACTTGCACTTTAACCCCCCCCCGCATTTCTTGTTCTGACTTTGCTGATAAGCTACTTTGAGGAAAGGTGTAGTTACTATGCCTGTGATATGTGGTTGTCCCACCTAGCTATCGTAAGATGAATGAACTAACTAAGTCACTCTGCATAAGAGCGTCTGCTAAATGACAAATGTAAACATTTTCATGTCTGATTGGGCAATCCCATTATATCCTCCTGTCCTCTCTCTCTGGCCAGTCTGACTGAGCATTAAAATGGTCAATCTGCAGTTTCTACAACAATTTCTTGCCTTTAAAATGAATGAAATCTACCAAATGATTCCGAAGGAATATAACTTGAACTAAGCTCATGATGCATCTGTTTAACTGTCGCATCCCCCGTCACAACCCAAAATATAAGCTTGTTTTATTCCAATGTTTGTAAACAAATTAAACGTAAACATTATATAGCCTCAAAACATGGTTGAAACTATAATGTTGATATCATCGATGGTCAGTCTTTGCATCCATAGGTCTGTCTATGAATTTGAGAGTGGTTACATTTCTCCAGCCTCATCCCTCAGCTTTTTTATTTATTTATTTGAAACCGTGTCGGGGGAAAAACATTTTATACGCGGATTGCCCCTTTAAGCTTCTCTCTCCACCACAATGGAAAATCTCTATGGCCCACAATGCTGAAGCGCCTTCTTCTGCGTGAGAATGAATGCAAGTGGCTGGAGTCCCCCATTCATTCTTTGGTCCTCTTTTCTCTTCACTGTGTCTCCTGCTGTGAGGACTGAGGAGAGACAGACAGACAGAGGCTGCTTCTCTAATGGTACCCAATTCCTTATATAATGTACTACCTTTGACCAGGGCCCATAGGGAACAAGGTACCATTTGGATGTAGCCAGACCCTGAGCCGGCCAAAGGCTTTGTCCGTCTGTGCCAGAGTGGCCAGCTCAGGTCTGGGAAGGACACAACGACCACAACATCCATCCACTTACACCACCTCCCATCTTATCTCCTCATTACTTCACCTGCAGTGCTAAATAAAATGTTCTTATAAACACAGCCAGCCTTGGTACAGTATGTTCAAAGCACGCCTAAGGCTGCTTATCAATGTTTATGTTATACAACAGATGAGAAGGACGACTGCGAAGACCTTGGATTTCTAGAAACATGAAATTAGCCTTTGACTTGAGAGCTCTGTATGATCTAATGTTGGGAGAGACAACCTTCAGGGGAAAAAAAAAAAGGAGACTGTTCAAACAGGCTGTGATATTTCTAATCTGTGTGATGACATTTACAATTATATTTATAAAACAACTTATCTGTTCCACTCATTTGTGGGGTAGAGCCAAGATGGCGTAGCAGTGAGACGTCTTTCTCTTTGTCCTGTCGTGTCCCTTGTATATATATCTTTTTACATCTTTTTCTTCGCATATCTTTTAAAAATATTTTCCTAAACCTCAACTTCTAAATACTCTCCTGCAACCCGCATCACCCAATGTGGTGTGGATCTGTTTTTCTTTCCTAAAGTATTTCTATTTACTTCGGATCTGGAATCCCTCAACTGAAGCTAGCCAGCTAACTACCTACCAGCTATCAGTCAGAAAACCATTGGGCAGACAGCGGTCGTCAGCTAACCTTTAGCTCGGAAAGCTCTCGCCAGTTCGAACAATGTGACTCAAACCAGAGCATAACGGACCGATTATTATTTATAGCTAACCGGGTGACTACGCCTGGCTAGCATTTTCCATCCCGGAGAAAGCACCAATTAGCCTGAAGCTAGCCTGGCCAGGGCTCCTGTGCTACCACCGAAGCCCACTCCTGGGCTACAATATCCGGACCCCTTCTGCCGGTACCGGGCACGGAACCCCGCCGATCCTCTACAACTGGAATACCGACATAATCTGCCTGAGGATTCTAACAGGCCCCTCAGGCGCGACTTCTGCTGAAGGCCCATTCTGCTAACCGCGGCCTACAAGCTACCTAGAGCTACTTTGAACCCTACTAAATCCACGACTGGTCTATCGACGTCACCGCACGAAGAGGCAAAAACAGACTTACCCCCATCGCGACGTCCCCCAAAGGCTAGCTTGCCAGCCCCGGTCTGCTAAGTGCTAGCTTGCCAGCCCCGGTCTACTAACTGCTAGCTTGCCAGCCCCGGTCTGCTAACTGCTAGCTTGCCAGCCCCGGTCTGCTAACTGCTAGCTTGCCAGCCCCGGTCTGCTAACTGCTAGCTTGCCAGCCCCGGTCTGCTAACTGCTAGCTTGTTTAGCCCTGGCCTACTAACTGTTAGCTTGTTAGCATCGGCCTGCTAACTGTCTTAATCGCCGTGTCCCCAGTCAGCCCAACCACTCACTGGACCCATATGTTCACTTGGCTACGCATGCCTCTCTCTAATATCAATATGCCTCGTCCATTACTGTCCAGGTTAGTGATTACTGTCTTATTTCACTGTAGAGCCTCTAGCCCTGCTCAATATGCCTTAACCTGTTAGGGCTAGGGGGCAGTATTGACACGGCCGGATAAAAAACGTACGCGATTTAATCTGGTTACTACTCCTGCCCAGTAACTAGAATATGCATATAATTATTGGCTTTGGATAGAAAACACCCTAAAGTTTCTAAAACTGTTTGAATGGTGTCTGTGTATAACAGAACTCATATGGCAGGCCAAAACCTGAGAAGATTCCATGCAGGAAGTGGCCTGTCTGACAAGTTGTGTTTCATCTTGGCTCTTTTTATTGAAGACTGAGGATCTTTGCTATAACGTGACACTTCCTACGGCTCCCATAGGCTCTCAGAGCCCGGGAAAAAGCTGAACGATATCGAGGCAGCCTCTGGCTGAAACACATTATCGCGTTTGGCAAGTGGCCGATCAGAGTACTATGGGCTTAGGCGCGTGCCCGAGTCGACCCCATGCTTTATTTTCTTTCGTCTGTTTACCTAAACGCAGATTCCCGGTCGGAATATTATTGCTTTTTTATGAGAAAAATGGCATAAAAATTTATTTTAAACAGCGGTTGACATGCTTCGAAGTACGGTAATGGAATATTTAGAATTTTTTTGTCACGAATTGCGCCATGCTCGTCACCCTTATTTACCCTTTCGGATAGTGTCTTGAACGCACGAACAAAATGCCGCTATTTGGATATAACAATGGATTATTTGGGACCAAACCAACATTTGTTATTGAAGTAGAAGTCCTGGGAGTGCATTCTGACGAAGACAGCAAAGGTAATAACATTTTTCTTATAGTAAATCTGACTTTGGTGAGTGCTAAACTTGCTGAGTGTCTAAATAGCTAGCCCTGTGATGCCGGGCTATCTACTGAGAATATTGCAAAATGTGCTTTCACCGAAAAGCTATTTTAAAATCGGACATATCGAGTGCATAGAGGAGTTCTGTATCTATAATTCTTAAAATAATTGTTATGCTTTTTGTGAACGTTTATCGTGAGTAATTTAGTAAATTCACCGGCAGTGTTCGGTGGGAATGCTAGTCACATGCTAGTCACATGCTAATGTAAAAAGCTGGTTTTTGATATAAATATGAACTTGATTGAACAAAACATGCATGTATTGTATAACATAATGTCCTAGGGTTGTCATCTGATGAAGATCAAAGGTTAGTGCTACATTTAGCTGTGGTTTGGGTTTATGTGACATTATATGCTAGCTTGAAAAATGGGTGTCTGATTATTTCTGGCTGGGTACTCTGCTGACATAATCTAATGTTTTGCTTTCGTTGTAAAGCCTTTTTGAAATCGGACAGTGTGGTTAGATTAACGAGAGTCTTGTCTTTAAAATGGTGTAAAATAGTCATATGTTTGAGAAATTGAAGTTTTTGCATTTTTGAGGAATTTGAATAACGCGCCACGGGATTACACTGGCTGTTGAGCGTCCCACCTAGCCCATAGAGGTTAACCAACAATGTTGTTCCACCTCCTACATATGCGATGACATCACCTGGTTTAAACGTCTCTAGAGACTATATCTCTCTCATCATTACTCAATGCCTAGGTTTACCTCCAATGTACTCACATCCTACCTTAACTTTGTCTGTACACTATGCCTTGAATCTGTGCCATCGTGGCCAGAAACCTGCTCCTTTTACTCTCTATTCCGAACGTGCTAGACGGCCAGTTCATATAGCCTTTAGCCGTACCCTTATCCTACTTCTCCTCTGTTGATGTGGAGGTTAATCCAGGTCCTGCAGTGCCTAGCTCCAATCCCAGTCACCAGGTGCTTTCATTTGTTGACTTCTAACCGTAAAAGTCTTGGTTTCATGCATGTTAACATTAGAAGCCTACTCCCTAAGTTTGTTTTACTCAATGCTTTAGCACACTCTGCCAACCCGCATCTCTTAGCCGTGTCTGAATCCTGGCTTAGGAAAACCACTAAAAACCTGAAATCTCCATCGCTAACTATAACATTTTCCGCCAAGATAGAACTGCCAAAGAGGGCGGTGTTGCAATCTACTGCAAAGATAGCCTGCAGAGTTCTGTATTACTATCCAAGTCTGTACCCAAACAATTTGAGCTTCTACTTCTAAAAATTCACTTTTCCAGAAACAAGTCTCACTGTTGCAGCTTGCTATAGACCACCCTATTCACTATGACACACTATTCCCTATGACACCTTATTCCTTCTAATACTTCTACTTTTAAAAATCCACCTCTCTAAAAACAAGTCTCTCACCGTTGCCGCCTGCTATAGACCACCCTCTGCCCCCAGCTGTGCCCTCGATACCATATGTGAATTGATTGCCCCCATCTATCTTCAGAGCTCGTGCTACTAGGTGACCTAAACTGGGACATGCTTAACACCCCGGCCATCCTACAATCTAAACTTGATGCCCTCAATCTGACACAAATTATCAATGAACGTACCAGGTACAACCCCAAATCCGTGAACACGGGCACCCTCATAGATATCATCCTAACTAACTCGCCCTCCAAATAAACCTCTGCTGTTTTCAATCAAGATCTCAGCGATCATTGCCTGCATCTGCGACCAAACGACCACCCCTCATCACTGTCAAACGCTCCCTAAAACACTTCTGCGAGCAGGCCTTTCTAATCGACCTTGACGGGGTATCCTGGAATGACATTGACTTCATCCCGTCAGTAGATGATGCCTGGCTATTCTTTAAAAGTGCCTTCCTCACCATCTTAAATAAGCATGCCCCACTCAAAAAAAGTAGAACTAGGAATAGATATAGTCCTTGGTTCACTCCAGACCTGTCTGCCCTTGACCAGCACAAAAACATCCTGTGGCGTTCTGCATTAGCATCGAATAGCCCCCGCGATATGCAACTTTTCAGGGAAGTTAGGAACAAATATACACAGGCAGTTTGAAAAGCTAAGGCTAGCTTTTTCAAACTGAAATTTGCATCCTGTAGTACTAACTCAAAAAAGTTCTGGGACACTAAAGTCCATGGAAAATAAGAGCACCTAATCCCAGCTGCCCACTGCTCTGAGGCTAGGAAATACTGTTACCACCGATAAATCCACTATATTTGAGAATTTCAATAAGCATTTTTCTACAGCTGGCCATGCTTTCCACCTGGCTACCCCTACCCAGGTCAACTGCCCAGCACCCACCATAGCAACCGGCCAATGCCCCCACCATTTCTCCTTCACCCAAATCCAGATAGCTGATGTTCTGAAAGAGCGGCAAACTCTGGACCCATACAAATCAGCTGGGCTAGACAATCTGGACGCTTTCTTTCTAAAATTATCTGCCGAAATTGTTGCAACCCCTATAACTAGCCTGTTCAGCCTCTCGTATCGTCTGAGATTCCCAAAGATTGGAAAGCTGCAGCGGTCATCCCCCTCTTCAAAGGGGGTGACACTCTTGACCCAAACTGCTACAGATCTATATCTATCCTACCCTGTCTTTCTAAAGGCCTTCGAAAGCCAAGTTAAAACAGATTACCGACCATTTCGAATCCCACCGTACCTTCTCCGCTATGCAATCTGGTTCCAGAGCTGGTCACGGGTGCACCTCAGCCACGCTCAAGGTCCTAAACGTCATCATAACCGCCATCGATAAGAGACATTGCTGTGCAGCCGTATTCATCGACCTGGCCAAGGCTTTCGACTCTGTCAATCACCACATTCTTATTGGTAGACTCGACAGCCTTGGTTTCTCAAATGATTGCCTCACCTGGTTTACCAACTACTTCTCCGATAGAGTTCAGTGTGTCAAATCGGAGGGCCTGTTGTGCGGACCTCTGGCAGTCTATGGGGGTGCCACAGGGTTCAATTCTCGGGACGATTCTTCTCTGTATACATCAATGATGTCGCTCTTGCTGCTGGTGATTCTCTGATCCACCTGTACGCTCACGACACCCATCTGTATACTTCTGGCCCCACTTTGGACACAATGTTAACTAACCTCCAGACGAGCTCCAATGCCATACAACTCTCCTTCCGTGGCCTCCAACTGCTCTTAAACGCAAGTAAAACTAAATGCATGCTATTCAATCGATCACTGCCCGCACCTGCTCTCCCGTCCAGCATCACTACTCTGGACGACTCTGACTTACAATACGTGGACAACTACCTGGGTGTCTGGTTAGACTGTAAACTCTCCTTCCAGACTCACATTAAGCATCTCCAATCCAAAAATAAATCTAGAATCAGCTTCCTATATCGCAACAAAGCATCCTTCACTCATGCTGCCAAACATACCCTCGTAAAACTGACCATCCTACCGATCCTCGACTTCGGTGATGTCATCTATAAAATAGCCTCCAACACTCTACTCAACAAACTGGATGCAGTCTATCACAGTGCCATCTGTTTTGTTACCAAAGCCCCATACACTACCCACCATTGCGACCTGTACGCTCTCGTTGCTTGGCCCTCGCTTCATACTCGTCGCCAAACCAACTGGCTACAGGTTATCTACAAGTCTCTGCTAGGTAAAGCCCCACCTTATCTCAGCTCACTGGTCACCATAGCAGCACCCACTCGTAGCACGCGCTCCAGCAGGTATATCTCACTGGTCACCCCCAAAGCCAATTCCTCCTTTGGTCGTCTTTCCTTCCAGTTCTCTGCTGCCAATGACTGGAACGAACTGCAAAAATCTCTGAAGCTGGAGACTCATATCTCCCTCACTAGATTTAAGCACCAGCTGTCAGAGCAGCTCACAGATCACTGCACCTGTACATAGCCCATCTGTAAATAGCCCATCCCCATACTGTATTTATCTTGCTCCTTTGCACCCCAGTATCTCTACTTGCACATTCATCTTCTGCACATCTACCATTCCAGTGTTTAATTGCTATATTGTAATTACTTCGCCACCATGGCCTATTTATTGCCTTAACTTACCTCATTTGCACTCACTGTATATAGACTTTTTGTTTTCTTTTGTTCTACTGTATTATTGACTATGTTTTGTTTATACCATGTGTAACTCTGTTGTTGCATGTGTCAAATTGCTATGCTTTATCTTGGTCAGGTCGCAGTTGTAAATGAGAACTTGTTCTCAACTAGCCTACCTGGTTAAATAAAGGTGAAAAATAAATAAATAAATATATATATATATATATAATATTTTTTTTTAAAGAGCCATACAGCTGCAATTAACTAACACACAACTGATGTTGTGACAAACAGAGGTGGGGACACCGTGAGAGCAGAGTTGGATGCCGTCGCACGAGAGATACTGTCATGTGACAGATTGACACGTTGAGCAGGAAGTGTGTGTGTGTGTGTGTGTGTGTGTGGCCTATTACTCACCAGCTTCTCGTCCACGGTGATCAGTTGCGTCTCTTGTCCTGCTTTCTCTGCCAGCCTACATCCTGTCAGGCTCACCGACCTGCAATGGCAACACAGGAAGTTCGAACAGACTGTTCATGGCAAAGAATCAGACACACCACACACACACCAGGCACAACATTACGTAAACAAGTTAGGAACTTCCATGACAATTAACTGTCTTGGAGGACTCGGCGGAGGAGAGAAGAAAGGAGGGAAGGAAACAGTGAAAGGAGACAGACGGGGGGGTGGGGATTCTTTTCCTTCCCCATTAGTTCTGTCTGGTGAGTTTCTGGCTCCTGCTTGCCTGTTAACCAGACGGACCTGTTGGGTTCAACCCGTATTTGACATATTTCAAAACATAGCATTTGCCCCAGCCTGCCTGGAATGCCTAATGGGAGTGGTTTGGGCTGTTCAAAATTATTCAATTGGTTCCATTGCACCATCAATCAAGCCCAGCAAAAGTATCTGAACAATGTCAAATAATCCAGAACCCAGGTCTGCTGATGAGTTGACGACAGACCACACTTTATGTTGGCTCATCGTCCCAACTGTCCCCGGCTCACCGCCACCGAGTGCCTAAGGAAGGACTGGGATGGCTCTGTGTGGAGTAGTGAACATGCTGGCTTGTCATGAAACAGCCAGGAAGCCTAGCCAGCCAACAAAGTCCTGGTCAAACCATGGCGACTGAGTCAGTGGGGCAAGAACTGGGGCGGTTCTGTGAGAAGTGAACAACAACATGGCCTACTAGCTATTAGCTTGTCACAAATACAGCAGTGTGCCCCAGTGCCCAGCCAGGGAGGGACTGGAGCGAGCAAGCCAGGGAGGGACTGGAGCGAGCAAGCCAGGGAGGGACTGGAGCGAGCAAGCCAGGGAGGGACTGGAGCGAGCAAGCCAGGGAGGGAGCTGCCCATCTGCGTTAGTCCATGGAATGCCAGCACGCTGATAGCCTGGTTAAATAAGACTACTGAACGGGTCATATTCATTAGTGCACACCCTGGAAAAAATACAATTGTTTATTGGACAAATTGAGGTAGGTCCCTTGCCATTTCAGCCTGTTTGCTTCCTAGTGAATACGGACCAGCTGAAACGGCAGGGAACGCTCCCAAAATCCGGGGACAACGTACAGGCTATAGGCTACAGATGACCAATCAGACATGGATAATCACACTACGGGTTCTTTGAATTTTAAAAAAAATGTAGGAGTTTCGAGAATAGGCCTAGCATAGTTTCCATGGCAAGGCAAGAAGTGAATCACCCTTTTCGCCCGGCAAGAGTGAAACTGGAAACATTTGAGTACGTTTACATGCACAATAATAACTAGATAAGCTGATTATGACAGTAGGCAAATGGAGATCACACCTCTGGAGTCACCGTCCCCAACTGTCCACTCTCAAGAGGAGAGTCAGATGGTCGGACCTGCTGGTTGACGACCTACACAACCTGGGACAGAATAGGACGGCATGGAGATCCAAATGTCACAGCGCTACGCTCCAAGGAGATGGCGGAGACGAGTGAGACTATAACACAAACAAGTTAGCTGGCTAAGGTTTTGCTGAGTTAACGGCCATGTTTCACTTTAAACACCCCCCCCCCCCCCCATACAATAATGAGTAGTCCACATGTGCGAATCTGATCTGTCAATTTTATTTTTTTATCCAACATTGTAAATTGGAGATATCATCGATTATATCCACTTCTGGGCTGCAGGGGCACTATATATATATATATAAAGTATAACGTTGTCCAGGCTTGACGTAGAATCAAGTGTATACTATTGCAACGCTGAGCCATTGACTGCACCAGATGGTAGTATGCGAGGGCGTTTCTTTTGACAATGAAGCACCGGACTACAGACGTATCGTTTTGAACCTAGAAGACCTATAGACGGGACTAGGCAAGAAGGACTAGTAACGTTTAGTTGGTCAGAGAAGTATGGCAAGGAGCCAAAAGGTGAGTGTCTTTGGTAACTAGCTAACCAACTAGAGCAGCTGCATTTTTACACTTTAGCCTAAGTTAGATAATTATCTAAGTGCAATTATCATAAACCATTATTACCTAGCTAGCTACAGTAGCTAAATATCTGGCCGAAGTAAAGTAAACAGGATCGTGAAATGTCAGAAACAACGCATGCTAGCTAGCTCACGTTAGCGATTAATGCCTACAGATGTAACTCGGAGGTGAAACCTACATCCTGAATTAAGCAATAGTTAACACTATAATTAACACTATAATTAACATGGTTATCATTTAGCTAGCTAGCTAGGCTAATCACCCTATTTGAAGCAGTTTGGCTGTAACATTAGCCCGGCCTCACAGGCTACAGCTGGCTAAACTAGCGGCTAACTAGTCAAATAAAGGAACATGTTGTCGTTTATGTCATGATGGAATAAGTCGAGGTGGCAATTGTTAGTGAAATTATACGTGGTGTCTTCATATGAATAATAGCTTAGCTATAAAATATACATGAATGACATGTAATTTGTCATAACCTTTATCTCAAAATGTTGTGCATATTACATTTTTTTTTTTAAGTTATCAGCTCTGTTGGGTTACTAGTTACCACAGCCACAAAGTCAAAATGGGCCAAATCGAGAGAAAAAAAATCATGAAAAAGAACATGTTTTTGGTCTTAATTTAAAAAGGTTTGGCTTAGGGTTTTTTTCAATCACATTTTAAGTAGAAAGAAAATGTCGAAATAGGCGGGATGTATGACTAAGTGGCTGTGGTAACTAGTGATGACAGCTCTGACGTCATTTACAGGCATCCAGGTCGAGGCTTGCTATCAGCAGGAACATGAAGCACTCTGTGCTAACAGCAGGAACATGAAGCACTCTGTGCCAGTAAGTCATGATATAATTGTATCCTTTACATTATCCAGGCTGTATCAAAACTGGACGTGATTGAGAGTCCTTTAGGACGGCCCAGTGTCCTCTGGGTTTGGCGGTCATTGTAAATAAGAATGTTATTAGACCTGCCTAGTTAAATAAAAAATTAAAATACAATTTCAAGAGCTAATACTACACTCATAAGGAGTGGAGAAGCCCTAGGCCCCATACAACATTCTACTCCTGGAGTAAATTCCTGTCAGAGAGACCAATTAGAGGGTTAGGCAGGAGGCCCTGGGCCAGTGGAGACCGATTAGAGGGCTAGCCAGGAGGCCCTGGGCCAGTGGAGCCCGATTAGAGGGTTCGGCAGGAGGCCCTGGGTCAGTGGAGACCGATTAGAGGGTTAGCTAGGAGGCCCTGGGTCAGTGGAGACCGATTAGAGGGTTAGGCAGGAGGCCCTGGGTCAGTGGAGACCGATTAGAGGGTTAGGCAGGAGGCCCTGGGTCAGTGGAGACCGATTAGAGGGTTAGCCAGGAGGCCCTGGGTCAGTGGAGACCGATTAGAGGGTTAGCTAGGAGGCCCTGGGTCAGTGGAGACCGATTAGAGGGTTAGCTAGGAGGCCCTGGGCCAGTGGAGACCGATTAGAGGGTTCGGCAGGAGGCCCTGGGTCAGTGGAGACCGATTAGAGGGTTAGCCAGGAGGCCCTGGGTCAGTGGAGACCGATTAGAGGGTTAGCCAGGAGGCCCTGGGCCAGTGGAGACCGATTAGAGGGTTAGCCAGGAGGCCCTGGGCCAGTGGAGACTGATTAGAGGGTTAGGCAGGAGGCCCTGGGCCAGTGGGAGGTCAGGGTGAGCGCTCTTTCAAGCACACCCACTACCTCCATCCATCTCTTTCCAGGTGCTACAGAGACTGACTGGTCCAAGGACTTCTAGAGCCTTCTGACCCACTACCTGCGATCTCTCCTTCACTATGGCAGTCTGCTTGTGTGATGACAGCATATTATCCAGGGCCTATGGTTAAACAGGATTTACTGTACTCACTCCATCTCATGCTCGCTCCTCCCTGTAAAAAAAAAAGTCTTCAAGACTTATCAAATCTAACATGTGTCCATCCCTCTGTCCCCAGGTGAGTCTGCTGGGTTATGGAACTCCAGAGCAGCACATCAACAAACCTGTAACCCTGTTGTCAGCTATCCACAGACGTTCAACAGACACATTTTGGGGATGACCAAATGCAATATTTACTTATAAACAACTAATATAAGCCCATGTCACAGCATGCAGTGGCCTGATTGGGAGATTAAAATATATGCATTATGTACCTTCAATCGCTGCACGTGTTGATGAACAAATCAACCCTTTTGTTTGTGTGTCATTGATATGAAAATTCATATACGAATAGTCAGTTCATAAGCATCGAGTATAACAGAGACTGTTACTGTACTCCCAGGTAAGGCCCCTGCTTCCGCACAATTGGCCCAGCGTCGCCGGGGTAGGCCGTCATTGTAAATAAGAATTTATTCTTAACTGACTTGCCTAGTTAAATAAAAGTTTGTATAAAATAACTCTAGGGTCCAAGCAAAACTGATCCTAAATCAGTACTACTTTCCCAGTGATTTAACTCCCTTGGAATCACCGCCAAAAACATGAAGAATTAGCCTAGTCAGTCAGTAACTTGGTTAACTAAAAACGTTGTTTTTCCATCTACGTAACATTGCAAAAAAATGAAACTTTGTCCCCCCAAAAAAAGCATAAAAATGAATCCATGTTTTTGGTCACTTCTAGATTAGACTACTGCAATGCTCTACTCTCTGACTACCCGGATAAAGCACTAAATAAACTTCAGTTAGTGCTAAACACGGCTGCTAGAATCTTGACTAGAACCCCCAAATTATTTTATCATATAACTCCAGTGCTAGCCTCTCTACACTGGCTTCCTGTTAAGGCTAGGGCTGATTTCAAGGTTTTATGGCAAGCCTACAAAGCATTACATGGACTTGCTCCTATCTATCTTTCTGATTTGGTCCTGCCGTACATACCTACACGTACGCTACGTTCACAAGACGCAGGCCTCCTTACCGTCCCTAGAATTTCTAAGCTTTCTCCTATAGAGCTCCATTTTCATGGAATGGTCTGCCTATCCATGTGAGAGACGCAGCCTCGGTCTCGACCTTTAAGTCTTTACTGAAGACTCATTTCTTCAGTTGGTCCTATGATTGAGTGTAGTCTGGTTCGAGGGGTGTGAAGGTGAACGGAAAGGCACTGGAGCAACAAACCGCCCTTGCCGTCTCTGCCTGGCCGGGTTCCCCCTTCTCCACCGGGATTCTCTGCCTCTAACCCTATTATTACGGGAGTCACCGCCAATGTCTTCAGTAGCTGAACATGTTATTACTCCAACCTCATGAAAGACCTTAGGTGTGTTTGAATACTAACTGCACTAACATTCCATTTGTGACAGAAATGTAAGATGTAGTACACAAGCAGTGGACACTATTTCTGTGCTTTTAGGGCCCATAATGCAATTTTTCCCGAAAATGGACATGGCTTCATTACATTTTCAGATTTGTAGAAAATATGCAGCCGAAGTCTGATACAAATTCATTGCTTTAACTAATTATGACAAATGTTAATAAAATGTTGAGCAATGTAATAAAGTAATGACTTTTCAGATAACGTGTAACTTATGTTGGCTGAAAATTTGTTAGCTACGCTATCCTTACGAATCGAATAGCATATCATTACAGCAGTATGTACCGGTATGTTAACTAGCTACCTAATGTTAGTTGGCTACTAATACATCGAACTTGCCAGTATATTAACTATATGCTATCTAACTACCCAAAGTGTATTGAATTGATTATTCACGTCATTCTTAGCTTAGCGGCATAGTCGTAATGCATTTGTAAATTCGCTCTGCCTATCGACTCCGATTTCAGAGCACTCACATCTGAGTGTGCCAGAACGCAGAATAACTGATGAATTTACTAACGCTCAACACCTGTTGAATATTGCCAGTGTCAGTAAATGTCGGCAAAAAAAGCATAATTATAATGTTCCCAAAGTCACCAATAGGGTTGCAAAGGGCTGGAAATTTTCCATGGGAAGTTAAGCCCTGGAATTTGGGGAATTTTGCTTAAATTCATCAACAACAAAAAAGTTAGCTTATAATAGTGAACCTTTTGTGTGGGATACACATAAGGCAATTCTGGGATACACATAAGGCAATTCTAGATCTTGTTGCATATTTTGCTTAAACTATCCCCAATTCAATGGAATTGCAACCTTCTGCATGCACAGCGCATTCTTCCGTCACATGTACAGCTGATTCTCAAGATCTTGCACACTAATGAGATGCTATTGAGCCCACACTACTACACTGTCTGAAGCTAAGGACTACATGCTTTCTGGTAAGTTTTGATTACAATACTGGGTGGGGTGAATATATTTTATATGACATACATTATTTTGTTAACTCGTAAATAGTGGCCTACAGAAAAGTGTATTTAAATAATTTCTAATTTAACAATTTCTGCTAGTTAGTTTTTGCTACCATGTGGGTTTTAGCTTGCTTGAGCCTAACTGAGGAGTGTTAATGCACCTGTTTCCATACACGTTTCATTTTAAAACATTTCTTACAAAGGAGTTGTGTAATCTTAACTGCTTAACTATTTATCTGTACATGGAATTGCATTTAGGTTTTTTTACTCATTTTTTCCCTAATCTTTATGGGAAAATGCCACGGGCACTATCTGATGTGTGGAGACATTTCACTGCAGCTAATGTAGAAGGAAAAGCTGTGTACATTTGCAAATACTGTGCCAAATCATTTGTGAAGAATGCAACAAAGATGCAGAATCATCTGGCCAAGTGCATAAAGTTCCCTCAGCGCTCACAACAAGCAACCTCTGGCAAAAGTCCCTCTACTTCTAGTCGAGGGGGAAATTATGAATCAGACACCTTATCGATAGCAACAGCTCATGATCCTCCTGCAATCAGAAGTTTTGTTTTACTCAAGAGGAACGTAGTCAGAGAAATGCTGATGAATGTCTTGCTCGAGCTGTGTATGCAACTGGTTCACCTCTGATGCTCACAGGCAATGTGTATTGGAAGAGATTTCTGAATGTTCCACGCCCAGCATACACCCCTCTAACCAGACATGCTTTATCTACTAATTTGCTGGATGCAGAGTTCAAGTGAAGGTCAAGCAAATCATAGAGAAAGCAGACTATTGCAATCATCTCTGATGGGTGGTTGAATGCTCGTGGGCAAGGAATAATTAACTACATCATCTCCACCCCTCAACCAGTATTCTACAAGAGCACAGACACAAGGGACAACATACACACCTGTCTCTACATTGCAGATGAGCTGAAGGCAGTCATCAATGACCTTGGACCACAGAAGGTATTTTGCACTGGTGACAGACAATGCTGTGAACATGAAGGCTGCTTGGTTTAAAGTGGAGGAGTCCTACCCTCACATCACACCCATTGGCTGTGCTGCTCATGCATTGAATCTGCTTCTCAAGGACATAATGGCACTGAAAACAATGGATACACTCTACAAGAGAGCCAAGGAAATGGTTAGGCATGTGAAGGGTCATCAAGTTATAGCAGCAATCTACCTCACCAAGCAAAGTGAGAAGAATAAGAGCACCACATTAAAGCTGCCCAGCAACACCTGTTGGGGTGGTGTCGTCATCATATTTGACAGTCTCCTGGAGGGGAAGGAGTCTCTCCAAGAAATGGCCATATCTCAGTCTGCCGATATGGACAGCCCCATCAAGAGGATCCTCCAGGATGATGTATTTTGGGAGAGAGTGGTAAGCAGCCTGAAACTCCTGAAACCTATAGCACTAAGCCAGTGGACGGATTGAAGGAGACAATGCCATCCTGTCTGATGATCATACTCTGTTTGCATATGTAAGAGAAGAAATTCGTACTGCCCTGCCCGCTTCACTGTTGCTCCAAGCAGAGGAAACTGCAGTTCTGAAATACATCAAAAAGCGTGAAGACCTCTGCCTGAAGCCCATACACGCCACAGCGTACATGTTGGACCCCAAGCATGCTGGCAAGAGCATCCTGTCTGGTGCAGGGATTAACAAGGCCTATGGTGTCATCGCTACAGTGTCTCATAAATGAGGCTTTTTGAGCCATCCTCAACAAGGTTGGAAAGTGACAGTAAAGATGAGGCCTCAAGAGTCTGATGTTCAAGAGGTGGACATTGAGGAGGTCCTGAGAGGAAGACAACCAAAGCTTTAGTTTCTAAACTATCATTTTACAGATGTTGAAAATGTTCTTGGGTGATGCGATGGATCATTGGGTATCACTCAATATTCCCTTTTGTTGTTCAGTGAAATCATCCCAGGTGAAGAGTCAACTCATTTAAAGTTCAATACGTAACTAAATTGTTTGTTTTATATTGGAAGGATTTAATCATTTGCAATTATGTCTACTTATTAGGTAAAATGTTTATGTTTGTCGCCATATATGGTAAATATATCCAATGTAAAAAAAAAACATACATTTAAATGGAATTCATATTAAATTCCCTTATATTCCCGTTAATTCCAACGGAAAGTTTCCACGCCTGAATATTCCCCAAAATGTGCAACCCTAGTCACCAACGCTCTGGATAACATGTCAGCTCTGCTAGGGTTAGTAAAATGGTCAGAGTGAGGTGGTCTCTCATTTGTGTCTGGAAGTAGCTAGAAAGTTAGCTTGGGTACTTGAGTGGTCTCATTGTAAGGACAATCTGACTATTTATGAACACCCAGAGCGCACTCTGGCACTGCAGATTGAATTGATAAAAACACACCCAAAGTCGTAAAATGTCAAGCTATTAATTTGCTATGCTAACAAGCGGTTGCATAGCAACAGCATCAACTTCCAGTAAACAGGCGATGTGCTTAGTACACTCAACTGAAAGAATACCGTTCATTTACACTATACTAAAATTAACTAATAGTATAAAAGTATGTAGCATACAGTATGTTATTATGGGTATTCGATATATTATTAAATATGGGTATTCAGCGCTTGTGAAAGTGACAAACTGACACTTTCATTTTCGTCGAACTAATTGATGCTTTCAAGACAACTGGGAAGTCGGAAAAAATAAGAGGTAAAATAGTTACTTCCAGTAAAAAAAATATATATAAAAAAAAAAATAGGAGCTCTAGAAAAAGGCCCGAGTTCCCGACTTGGAAAACCATTCAAAGCAATTTTGACCGTCGGAGCTCGTTTTTATTTTGAGTTCCCAGTTGTCATGAAACCCACTGAAGAAGTAAAAAGTTGGAGATTTCCGAGTTCAGTTGTTTTTGAACGCTGCAATTTATATCTAAAGAGTGCCATTGATTTGACGGCCTGCACAGGCGCAGTTCGGTACGAGACGACCGTTAGACCAGATTACCTTATTCTGAATTTAGATGAATTTAGCTAGCCAATGACGACATGACATCGCATACAAGCATGATCGCGGATTTTTATTGGTGAAGTAATTTCTTCCCATCTTCATACTGTCTTCATACTTCCCATCTTCCTACTGTCTTTGCTGCTAACTAGCTAGTTAAACAAATTTAAAAGGACACACGCAGCTAGCTAACGTTACCACTAGCAATTAACTCCTAACTAGCTATGACATGCTTACACTGCCTTTCACAAAACCATACATCCATCCATACTCATTATCACTACAAATATCCCAAGGACACATCATAAAACGTAACTTTTGTGTTGTTTGTGCTAAGCTAAATAGCTAGCTAGCGAAAGGAAACCAATGACACATACATAAACTAGCTAACTATGGCATGTTATGACGGATAGGAGGTTAGTACCTCGTTGTGCGACAGAAATATGTCTGTAGCAAAATAAAAACATAATTACCTGACAGGATTCAGGAATACTTTAGTGGCTGTATTTAGCAGGGAACCCCGTCCCAAACCTAGAAGTGACATTGAAGACGCCATGATTCTGTCAACAGCTAATATGTACGGAGTCCGGGAAGGTAAAAAAAAAAAGAAAGAGCTGCTGCTGTGCTTCTTCTTTAAGTTCGATTGGCGAATCGCAACCAACAGACGCATACAGCGCCACCTACTGTTCTGGAGTGTGGGGCCGGTCGCGACCTATCTATACCACTATATTGTATTTGTTTTAATTTATTTAACCAGGCCAGTCAGTTAAGAACAAATTCTTATTTACAATGACGGCCTAGGAACAGTGACCCAGAACTGCCTAGTTCAGGGGCAGAACGATTCGATCTAGAAACCTTTTGGTTACTGGCCCAATGCTCTAACGACTAGGCTACCTGCCGCCCCTATTAACTAACCCTGAATTTCAAATCAAATCAAATAATTCCCATCCAACCTCTCTGACCCTATCAAACAACCTCTCCCTTTCTACATCATACATTTCACAAAGTAATAATGTTCAACCGTTTCCTCTAACCTACATCCATTACACATTCCATTACCATGTTTTCCTATCAAATTCAAAGATTAATTCAATCCCGTATGCCCTAACCTTAACCTACACAACATAACAGCTACTCCTGGGCTACAATCACCTAGCCGGACCCGTTTTACTGCCGATGCGGAGCCCCACCGGGCCTTCACGACTGGACTACCAACGTTATCTGCCCGAGGGAGTTATTCAACTGGCCCCTCCGTTGCGACGTAACCTGAACGCCCATTAGCTGTCTTGAGCATATCGACTGCTATCTGAATAGGTCTATCAGACAATTTTCCTATTTTGCCAATTGGATTGGTCCCCTCTACCAAACGGAACTCCACTAATCTACCGACGGAAACGCACGAGGTGGCTAAAAACAGTCTTCTGCTAACTTGCTACCCATGGCCCGGCTAGCTGTCTGAATCGCCGTGACCCCAACCAAACTCACTACTCACTGGACCCTTATGATCACTCGGCTAAGCATGCCTCTCCTTAATGTCATTATGCCTTGTCCATTGCTGTTCTGGTTAGTGTTTATTGGCTTATTTCACTGTAGAGCCTCTAGCCCTGCTCATTATACCTTATCCAACCCTTCAGTTCCACCACCCACATATGCAATGACATCACCTGGTTTCAATGATGTTTCTAGAGACAATATCTATCTCATCATCACTCAATGCGTAGGTTTACCTCTACTGTATTCACATCCTACCATACCTTTGTACATTATACCTTGAAGCTATTTGATCGCCCCCAGAAACCTGCTCCTTTTACTCTCTGTTCCGGACGTCCTAGACGACTAATTCTCATAGCTTTTAGCCGTACCCTTATCCTACTCCTCCTCTGTTCCTCTGGCGATGTAGAGGTTAATCCAGGCCCTGCAGTGCCTAGCTCCACTCCTATTCCCCAGGCGCTCTCTTTTGTTGACTTCTGTAACCGTAAAAGCCTTGGTTTCATGCATGTTAACATTAGAAGCCTCCTCCCTAAGTTTGTTTTATTCACTGCTTTAGCACACTCTGCCAACCCGGATGTCCTAGCCATGTCTGAATCCTGGCTTAGGAAGACCACCAAAAACTCTGAAATCTCCATCCCTAACTACAACATTTTCAGATAAGATAGAACGGCCAAAGGGGGCGGTGTTGCAATCTACTGCAGAGATAACCTGCAGAGTTCTGTCCTACTATCCAGGTCTGTACCCAAACAATTTGAACTTCTACTTTTAAAAATCCACCTCTCTAAAAACAAGTCTCTCACCGTTGCCGCTTGCTATAGACCACCCTCTTCCCCCAGCTGTGCTCTGGACACCATATGTGAACTGATTGCCCCCCATCTATCTTCAGAGATCGTGCTGCTTGGTGACCTAAACTGGGACATGCTTAACACCACGGCCATCCTACAATCTAAGCTTGTTGCCCTTAATTTGTGTGAGATTATCAATGAACCTACCAGGTACAATCCCAAAGCCGTAAACACAGGCACCCTCATAGATATCATCCTAACCAACTTGCCCTCTAAATACACCTCTGCTGTTTTCAACCAAGATCTCAGCGATCACTGCCTCATTGCCTGTATCCGTAATGGGTCAGCGGTCAAACGATCTCCACTCATCACTGTCAAACACTCCCTGAAACACTTCAGCGAGCAGGCCTTTCTAAACGACCTGGCCTGGGTATACTGGAAGGATATTGACCTCATCCTGATCACTGCCTCATTGCCTGTATCCGTAATGGGTCAGCGGTCAAACGACCTCCACTCATCACTGTCAAACGCTCCCAAAAACACTTCAGCAAGCAGGCGTTTCTAATCGACCTGGCCCGGGTATCCTGGAAGGATATTGACCTCATCCCGTCAGTAGAGGATGCCTGGTTATTCTTTAAAAATGCTTTCCTCACCATCTTAAATAAGCATGCCCCATTCAAGAAATTTAGAACCAGGAACAGATATAGCCCTTGGTTCTCTCCAGACCTAACTGCCCTTAACCAGCACAAAAACATCCTGTGGCGTTCTGCATTAGCATCGAACAGCCCCCGTGATATGCAACTTTTCAGGGAAGTTAGAAACCAATATAAACAGGCAGTTAGAAAAGCCAAGGCTAGCTTTTTCAAGCAGAAATTTGCTTCCTGCAACACAAACTCAAAAAAGTTCTGGGACACTGTAAAGTCCATGGAGAATAAGAGCACCTCCTCCCAGCTGCCCACTGCACTGAGGATAGGAAATTCTGTCACCACCGATAAATCCACTATAATTGAGAATTTCAATAAGCATTTTTCTACAGCTGGCCATGCTTTCCACCTGGCTACCCCTACCCCTACCGCGGTCAACAGCACTGCACCCCCCACAGCAACTCGCCCAAGCCTTCCCCATTTCTCTTTCTCCCAAATCCAGTCAGCTGATGTTCTGAAAGAGCTGCAAAATCTGGATCCCTACAAATCAGCCGGGCTAGACAATCTGGACCCTTTCTTTCTAAAATTATCTGCCGAAATTGTTGCAACTCCTATTACTAGCCTGTTCAACCTCTCTTTCGTGTCGTCTGGATTCCCAAAGATTGGAAAGCAGCTACGGTCATCCCCCTCTTCAACGGGGTGGACACTCTTGACCCAAACTGCTACAGACCTATATCTATCCTACTCTGCCTTTCTAAGGTCTTCAAAAGCCAAGTCAACAAACAGATTACCGACCATTTCGAATCCCACCGTACCTTCTCCACTATGCAATCTGGTTTCAGAGCTGGTCATGGGTGCACCTCAGCCACACTCAAGGTCCTAAATTATATCTTATTCGCCATCGATAAGAAACAATACTGTGCTGCCGTATTCATTGACCTGGCCAAGGCTTTCGACTCTGTCAATCACCACATCCTCATCAGCAGACTCAACAGCCTCGGTTTCTCTAATGATTGCCTCACCTGGTTCACCAACTACTTCTCTGATAGAGTTCAGTGTGTCAAATCGGAGGGCCTGTTGTCCGGACCTCTGGCAGTCTCTATGGGGGTGCCACAGGGTTCAATTCTTGGGCCAACTCTTTTCTCTGTATACATCAATTATGTCGCTCTTGCTGCTGGTGAGTCTCTGATCCACCTCTACGCAGACGACACCATTCTGTATACTTCTGGCCCTTCTTTGGACACTGTGTTAACTAACCTCCAGACGAGCTTCAATGCCATACAACTCTCCTTCCGTGGCCTCCAACTGCTCCTAAATACAAGTAAAACTAAATGCATGCTCTTCAACCGATTGCTCCCCGCACCCGCCCGCCCGTCCAGCATCACTACTCTGGACGGTTCTGACTTAGAATATGTGGACAACTACAAATACCTAGGTGTCTGGTTAGACTGTAAACTCTCCTTCCAGACTCACATCAAACATCTCCAATCCAAAGTTAAATCTAGAATTGGCTTCCTACTTCGCAACAAAGCATCCTTCACTCATGCTGCCAAACATGCCCTCGTAAAACTGACCATCCTACCGATCCTCGACTTCGGTGATGTCATTTATAAAATAGCCTCCAACACCCTACTCAACAAATTGGATGCAGTCTATCACAGTGCCATCCATTTTGTCACCAAAGCCCCATATACTACCCACCACTGCGACCTGTATGCTCTCGTTGGCTGGCCCTCGCTTCATACTCGTCGCCAAACCCACTGGTTCCAGGTCATCTACAAGACCCTGCTAGGTAAACATAGGTCACCATAGCAGCACCCACCCGTAGCACACGCTCCAGCAGGTATATTTCACTGGTCACCCCCATAGCCAATTCCTCCTTTGGCCGCCTCTCCTTCCAGTTCTCTGCTGCCAATGACTGGAACGAACTACAAAAATCTCTGAAACTGGAAACACTTATCTCCCTCACCAGCTTTAAGCGCCAGCTGTCAGAGCAGCTCACAGATCACTGCACATAGCCCATCTATAAATAGCCCAAACAATTACCTTATCCCCTACTGTATTTATTTATTTATTTTGTTCCCTTGCTCCCCAGTATTTCTACTTTGCACATTCACCTACTGCAAATCTACAATTCCAGTGTTTTTTAATTGCTATGTATTTACTTCACCACCGTGGCCTTTTTATTGCCTTTACCTCCCTTATGTCACCTCATTTGCTCACATTGTATATAGACTTGTTTTTGTACTGTAATATTGACTGTATGTTTGTTTTATTCCATGTGTAACTCTGTGTTGTTGTATGTGTCGAACTGCTTTGCTTTATCTTGGCCAGGTTGCAGTTGTAAATTGTTCTCAACTTGCCTACCTGGTTAAAAAATAACCTACTCCCTTCTGTTCCCATTATATGACATTATCTTCTGTACAGTTTTCCTTGTACTATAAAAATATCTGCCCTATACTACTTTCCTCCCATCGTCTCTGCCTGCAATCTAACCCAATCTAATCCATTTTTCTGAATCAATGTTTTAATTTCCCCTCTACCCAACTCCATAACATCATTTTTCACTGCTCTTTTTGCTATTATTGTCACGGTTGTCGTAGGATGAAGCGGACCAAAGTGCAGCGTGATTATCGTTCCAGATATTTTATTGAACTGTGAAACTATGCAATACATACAAAATAAACAGAATAAACAAAAACAACAAACCGTGACGAAGAGTTAACATACACTTAATCAAAATCAATCTCCCACAAACCCAGGTGGGAAAAACACCTACTTAAGTATGATCTCCAATTAGAGACAACGATGACCAGCTGCCTCTAATTGGAGATCATCCCAAACAAAACCCAACATAGAAATACAAAACTAGAACATAACATAGAAAATCTAAAAAAAATCCCCCTGTCATGCCCTGACCTACTCTACCATAGAAAATAACAGCTTTCTATGGTTAGGACGTGAAAAGATAATTATTTATTTCAGCTTTTATTTCTTTCATCACATTCCCAGTGGGTCAGAAGTTTACATACAGTCAATTAGTATTTGGTAGCATTGTCTTTAAATTGTTTAACTTGGGTCAAACATTTCGGGTAGCCTTCCACAAGCTTCCCACAATAAGTTGGGTGAATTTTGGCCCATTCCTCCTGGCAGAGCTGGTGTAACTGAGATCCGTTCAGTTCTGCCCACAAATTTTCTATGGGATTGAGATCAGGGCTTTATGATGGTCACTCCAATACCTTGACTTTGTTGTCCTTAAGCCATTTTGTCACAACTTTGGAAGTATGTTTGTGGTCATTGTCCATTTGGAAGACCCATTTGCGACCAAGCTTTAACTTCCTGAACGATGTCTTGACATGTTGCTTCAATATAGCCACATAATTTTCCATTCCTCATGATGCCATCTATTTTGTGAAGTGTACCAGTCCCTCCTGCAGCAAAGCACCCCCACAACATGATAATGCCACCCCTGTGCTTCATGGTTGGGATGGTATTCTTCGGCTTGCAAGCTTCCCTCTTTTTCCTCCAAACAAAAAGATGGTCATTATGGCCAAACTGTTCTATTCTTATTTCATCAGACCAGAGGACATTTCTCCAAAAAGTACAATCTTTGTCCCCATGTGCAGTTGCAAAACCGTAGTCTGGCTTTTTTATGGCGGTTTTGGAGCAGTGGCTTCTTCCTTGCTGGGAGGCCTTTCAGGTTATGTCAGTATTGGACTCGTTTTACTGTGCATATAGATACTTTTGTACCTGTTTCCTCCAGCAACTTCACAAGGTCCTTTGCTGTTGTTCTGGGATTGATTTGCACTTTTCGCACCAAAGTACATCTCTAGGAGACAGAATGTGTCTCTTTCCTGAGCGGTATGACGGCTGCGTGGTCCCATGGTGTTTATAGTTGCGTACTATTGTTTGTACAGATGAACGTGGTACCTTCAGGCATTTGGAAATTGCTCCCAAGGATGAACCAGACCTGTGGAGGTATACAATTTTTTTTCTGAGGTCTTGGCTGATTTCTTTAGATTTCCCCATGATATCAAGCAAAGGGTCACTGAGTTTGAAGGTAGGCCTTGAAATACATCCACAGGTACACCTCCAATTGACTCAAATGATGTCAATTAGCCTATCAAAAGCTTCTAAAGCCATGACATCATTTTCTGGAATTTTCCAAGCTGTTTAAAGGCACAGTCAACATAGTTAATGTAAACATCTGACCCACTGGAATTGTGATAGTGAATTATAAGTGAAATAATCTGTCTGTAAACAATTGTTGGAAAAATGACTTGTGTCATGCACAGAGTAGATGTCCTAACCGACTTGCCAAAACTATAGTTTGTTAACAAGAGATTTGTAGAATTGTTTAATAACGAGTTTTAATGACTCCAACCTAAGTGTACGTAAACTTCCGACTTCAACTGTATATAATACCCAACAACAATAATTGTAATTCTTGAACCGTTCAAGCTAGAAACACCAAACCAACTTTCACATTTGTATTTATTACGGATGCCTTGGCAGCAGCTACTCTTCCTGGGGTCTAAAAAAGTTTAAGGCAATTACAAAATACAACAGCACATCACACAACACATATCTACAATACAACACGTTATTACACTCTACCACAACATATTTACAATACAACACATTATTACACCACTACTCTACCACAATATACCTACAATACAAAATCCATCATACAGCAATATCAGTCAATCATGTATTTATAAAATGTATTTATAAAGCCGATGTCACAAAGTGCTATACAGAAACCCAGCCTAAAACCCCAAACAGCAAGCAATGCAGATGTAGAAGCACGGTGGCTGGGAAAAACACCCTAGAAAGGCTGGAACCTAGGAAGAAACCTAGAGAGGAACCAGGCTATGAGGGGTGGCCAGTCCTCTTCTGGCTGTGCTGGGTGGAGAATTTAACAGTACATGGTCAAGATGTTCAAATGTTCATAGATGACCAGCAGGGTCAAATAATAATAATCACAGTGGTTGTTGAGGGTGCAACAGGTCAGCACCTCAGGAGTAAATTTCAGTTGGCTTTTCATAGCCGAGGATTCAGAGTTAGGGACAGCTGGTGTGGTAGAGAGAGAGTCCAAAACAGCAGGTCTGGGACAGGTAGCACTTCCGGTGAATAGGTCAGGGTTCCATAGCCGCAGGCAGAACAGTTGAAACTGGAGCAGCAGCACAACCAGGTGGACTGGGGACAGCAAGGAGTCATCAGGCCAGGTAGTCCTGAGGCATGGTCCTAGGGCTCAGGTCCTCCGGGAGTAGAGGGAGAGAGAATTAGAGGGAGCATACTTAAATTCACACAGGACAGACAGGAGAAATACTCCAGATATAACAGACTGACCCTAGCCCCCTGACACAAACTATTGTAGCATAAATACTGGAGGCTGAGACAGGAGGGGTTGGGAGACACTGTGGCCCTGTCCGACGATACCTCCGGACAGGGCCAACCAGACAGGATATAACCCCACCCACTTTGCCAAAGCACAGCCCCCACACCACTAGAGGGATATCTTCAAACCACCAACTTACTACCCTGAGACAAGGCTGAGTATAGTCCACGAAGATCTCCCCCAGGCGCACAAACCCAAGGGGGCGACCAACCTGAACAGGAAGATCACGTCAGTGACTCAACCCACTCAAGTGACGCACTCCTCCTAGGGACGGCATGGAAGAGCACCAGTAAGCCAGTGACAGCCCCTGTAATAAGGTTAGAGGAAGAGAATCCTTGTGGAGAGAGGGGAACTGGCCAGGCAGAGACAGCAAGGGCGGTTCTTCACTCCAGTGCCTTTCCGTTCACCTTCACACCCCTGGGCCAGACTACACTCAATCATAGGATCTACTGAAGAGATGAGTCTTCAATAAAGACTTAAAGGTTGAGACCGAGTCTGTCTCTCTCACATGCATAGGCAGACCATTCCATATAATTGGAGCTCTATAGGAGAAAGCCCTGCCTCCAGCTGTTTGCTTAGAAATTCTAGGGACAGTAAGGAGGCCTGCGTCTTGTGACCATAGCGTACGTGTTGGAATGTACGGCAGGACCAAATCGGAGATATAGGTAGGAGGAAGCCCATGTAACGCTTTGTAGGTTAGCAGTAAAAGGACCAACCCCATGATTCAGCTGGCTAGGACAAACCCCAAGATTCAGCTGGCTAGGATCAACCCCATGATTCAGCTGGCTAGGACCAACCCCATGATTCAGCTGGCTAGGATCAACCCCATGATTCAGCTGGCTAGGACAAACCCCATGATTCAGCTGGCTAGGATCCACCCCATGATTCAGCTGGCTAGGACAAACCCCATGATTCAGCTGGCTAGGATCAACCCCATGATTCAGCTGGCTAGGACAAACCCCATGATTCAGCTGGCTAGGATCAACCCCATGATTCAGCTGGCTAGGACAAACCCATGATTCAGCTGGCTAGGACAAACCCCATGATTCAGCTGGCTAGGACAAACCCCATGATTCAGCTGGCTAGGACAAACCCCATGATTCAGCTGGCTAGGACAAACCCCATGATTCAGCTGGCTAGGACAAACCCCATGATTCAGCTGGCTAGGACAAACCCCATGATTCAGCTGGCTAGGATCAACCCCATGATTCAGCTGGCTAGGACAAACCCCATGATTCAGCTGGCTAGGACAAACCCCATGATTCAGCTTGCTAGGACCAACCCCATGATTCAGCTTGCTAGGACAAACCTCTTACAGACACACCTCTTAGTATAATACAAACAACAAAGCACGCCACAAAGCGTCTCATAGTAAGTTTGATCTAGGCACATGTATCAGAGTAGGTAGGAGTGCTGATCCAGGATCAGTCCATACGATCGTATTAGTTATGATCTAACATTATAAACTGATCTCATATCAGCACTCCTACTTGAGGTCATCCTGCCTTAAATAGCATTACTGTACCAATAAACAACAGACAATACTCTGGAATCAGCTGTTGTTACTCAATACTTCTATGGGGACACATTTCATAGGGCTTGTAGTTAATGTAATTTCTTATACTTTTTTGTGTGTTTTTGGTGTCAGTGATTTTAAAAATGATCTAATACGTTTGTATATCAAAGACAGTGAGACTTCAGTCTCCTTACGGGTCATAAACTACAAACATGTAAGGAAAAAAAAAACGTTTTTTTATTGTTTTACTCTTCATATCTGTACAAATACCATCAGACTTTGTATGTACATATGAAATTTACATTTAAAAAAAAAATTAAAATACTGAACTATATACTTACAACAGAATTTGTATATTTCTCTTGTGATTTTTTTTGAAAAACGAAAATGCATTCTGACAAGAACAACAGAGGTATGAGAAAAGCAAAGTGATGAGGTTTAATACAGTGTATATGTACGCGTATAGCATTCTAGTCAGGCGAGCTCTGCAAGAGCTACATGGAGCACAACATTGGCATCACACAAATGTTCATGGCACATCTTGTGACAAAAATCAAGTGTTGTCCCCCCCCCCAAAAAAACATATCTGTTCTAAAATAAAAAATTAAATTAAAATACTGCTACTGGTTGATGTTTGTCTGGGTTAGACAGACATCTCCATTGGTAGAAACACATTGTAAGGGAGTAACTAATGCTGCATTCATAACCAAGTGAGAATTCAATTCCATTTAAATTTCAGTCAATTCAGGAAGTACACTGAAATTCCAATTCTCTTCAATGATTTTCAGTGAGGATCATTTGGAATTGGGTTTACTTCCTGAATCGACTGGAATTAAAATAGAACTGATCCTAACAACTGTCCCTTTAGCGAGTTATAATAATGGGTTAATAACAAAAAAAAGCATAAACATTTCTGTACATAAATGATTGACAGATAAGATAAGATTTCCCGCCATAAATAAACACACAGTAGGCTAAACATGCATTCATGTGTGAATGATAAACATCTGTGATAATAGAGATATCTGACAGTGAGAACATAAGCAGGTTAGTACAGCTCAGGGAAGCATGAAAGCCAATTACAGCTTACAGAAAGGAGACGGATATTTTACTCAATAAATAACACTGCTTCTCTTTGGAGAAATATATTTTCTTCATTATAAAAAAAAATAAAAAAATGAAGGAAAAAATAAACAGGACAACAAAATCAATAGAAACAAGTGGTAACAATAACATGGTACATAGTAATCCTGAACATTGTAAATGTATAAATTATTTTTTTTAAAACCACAAAACATAGTATAAATAAAACATCTAGCAGAACTGAACTATATGTATAAATAAGCATATACATATGTGCTGTACAGTATGGACAACATGAGACCTGGCCCTAGGACTGTTCCCTTCCTGGAGACCAGGCAGGTAGATAGACAGCCTATCCAACCAATAAGGAGAGCATGTGGATATGATAGACAGCCTATCCAACCAATAAGGAGGTCAGGTGGATATGATAGACAGCCTATCCAACCAATAAGGAGAGCATGCGGATATGATAGACAGCCAATGCACCAAATAAGGAGGACAGGTGTATATGATAGACAGCCTATCCATCCAATAAGGAGGTCAGGTTTGATATGATAGTCTATCCATCCAATAAGGGGGACAGATGGATGTGAACCATGTAGTCCTGATCTTCTTGCTCCTCCTCCTCTTCCTCACGGTCTTCTGTTATGGCTAGATGGGAGAATATATGATAGCCGGTGTATGAATAAGGAGCACAACAGCAACGCAGCAGAACAATATTCAGTGAATGTTCTCAAAAGCCCCACCCCCCCCACTCCCTGCACAAAGCCACAGAAAAGCGTGGTGGTGTTGGCATGTTTCAGGGAAGAGAGGGGACTTGGCAGTCTACGATGCACTGAGGCATCCATGCCATACTTACAGGGGGGGGGTATGAGGTACTCAATGGCTTTCTCATTTATTTATTTTTAAGTCTCCTTTTGTCTCAGACACAGTACAGTTGCTGCCATTGGGCGGAGAGTTTCTCTGGGGTCATGGCAGTTTGACCTATGACCCCTATCAAGCAGGACATGAGCCAGGCCAACCACACAGCTTCGATTTTTGGAAACGTAAAAGGCAAGAGAGACAACAATACAAACAGGCAGTACGTCATCAAATCCAAAAGGGATATGTTATATATATATATATATATATATATATATTCTGATAGACAACATTCATTACAATCAGCACACACAGCAGTCAGTATAGATAGATGGATAGAACACATGTTAATTTTCTACAAGTAGAAAGAGACTGAGGAGAAATAAGAGAGCATTGTTCTGCAAGCTGCTACTTCTGCTTATAGGGTAAATGCTTCTTTCATGAGGTGATCATGGCAAAGGTCCTTTTAGAGAAGTTGTTATCCACACGTACCTTAATAAGGCACATTTACATTAAAGTAGTCAGTCGAACATCATATAATCATGTAGTGTAGTGGAAGAAATCCAGATTTATTAATCAGGATGAAAATGAAATGATTTCATCAGACATTCTTTGACATATAGCGACTTAAAATGTAGCTTCTATCATTTCTTTGAGGCTATTTTGGGACAGTTTGAAGGCAGGTACAGCCCCAGTTTAGTGAGCAGGTAGAATCTTGGTAGAAATAGGTAGTCTGTGTTAAGGTTCAATTTAAATAATCTTAGATAAATCGGCACCAGTTTTTACAATCACCTTATGCACTTTTATGAATGTATGCAACTGGTGTGTGTGTTCATTCTGACTCTATATTACGTGTTAACATGCCGTTACAGACATCGTGTAATTTAAATTGATTGATTACACCCCAAAATAAAAAAACATAACGCATTATTGACATGAAATTAGCAATGTGACCATGGAATGTTGAACCTGTAGAGATATTACCCTGATGTGTCTGTCTAGATTAAAAATAAAATAAAAACTATGACCATTTTTTTTTTTTAACGAAGAAAAAAAACTGCATGGAAGTGAAAGATGACAGATTACTATGAGATTATAACCACAAACTAGATGTTAAATACTGAACATTTTACTGTTCTAATTGTAAAAGTTAGTCTCTTGTTAGTTTCATGGAGTTAGCATCTCAACCTCTCCCCCCCTAAAAAAAAAGAGTTATCTTTTGAACTGTCCTTAACCTGTTGATATATATATATTTTTACAACTTTTTCATTTGTTTTTGCAGATTTTGTTTTGTTTTTTTTTGTTAGAGAAGCCAGCAACACAGACAACATCATGCAAGTTCTCCCATTCTCAAGTCCTTTCAGATGCGTGAGCTGAGCGGAGCTGTGCCGGCGGGTGGGCGGGGTAGGAGTTTGCAGGGGCGGGGGGGCTCAAGACGAGATGAGGGAAGGATTATTGTTGGGAAAGATCATGGAATTGTCTTTTGCTGTGGTGATTACTTACAGTTGCAAGATCCTGAATGCTTAACCTCCAGGAGCGTTCCCAGAGAGCAGGCAGTCTGCTTCATAACACACTCTGAGGGGTAGGTGGTGTTGTCGCTGGCGCACACCGGCTCGTCCGTCCGGCTCTCCGAACACGCCTCACAGATGGAGCAGCGGCCTCGGCTCATCCTGGCATCCCACAGACACTTCTTCCCTGCGCTGCACTGGATGTCCTCGCACGACTTGGCCTCTGGAGCCAGAGAGAGGAGAGGAGAGGAGAAGAAAGACAGAACTTATCAGACTGACGCCTCGTTGGTGCTGCTTGGCATATCACCATGTAACCGTAGTGGGTCATATTGAGTCAAATAACCATTTAACCGTAGTGGGTCATAGTGAACCATGTCCTATGTTAGGTCATCTTTGGTGCTGCTTGGCATATCACCATGTAACCGTAGTGGGTCGTGGTGAATCATATCACCATGTAACCGTAGTGGGTCGTGTTGAATCATATCACCATGTAATCCGTGGGGGTCGTATTGTGTCATATAACCATGTAACCGTAGTGGGTCGTGGTGAATCATATCACCATGTAACCGTAGTGGGTCGTGGTGAATCATATAACCATGTAACCGTAGTGGGTCGTGGTGAATCATATCACCATGTAACCGTAGTGGGTCATAGTGAGTCATGTCCTATGTAAGGTCATGTGTGGTCAAGTATCATTGTAGTAGGGAGGAAAATCTTCCTCAGCTGTGTTGTGGGTAATGTTGCCAACTTCAGGAAACAATCAGACGTCCATCATATTCTAAACAGTAACAAGTACAAAGTAGTCCCAGGTATGTATACTGAACTGGCCCTCCACAGCTTCAATGGCTCTGCTTGGAGAACCTCCATTTATGTGGAATGTTGGCAGAGTGGACTAAAAACAACTAAAATGTTGGCAAAGAGAAGCAGCCTACGAGGTACAGGCCATAGAAATAGAATGTATAGAATGAATACCCATGAGTTTACCAGTCAGATTTCCAGGGTTAGGGGCTCTAAGTCCCTTCTATAGATTATATTTCTATGGTAAAGCCTACATTCAGACTATATTGTAAGTATTGTACAGCATGGTTAAGAACTGAAATCATTTTCCAATCATTTCCTTCGGAACAGAACCACTATTTTCTTTTCCATTCTGTTCCACTGTTCCGACCAGCATAATACAATTCTGGTTCGAACAAAATAAAAGTACCGGTTTAAATCGTTCCTTTCAGTTCCTTTTTTAACCTGTGAAATATATATATATTTTTACATTTAGCTCCAGAGCGAGCAACCTAGTTGTTTACATGTGTAATGGACAAGTGTAAGGCGCGAGATGCGACAGAAATGTTAAGGGTTGAGAGATAGCGAGAGAGGATGCAGGAGGAGGCTTGAAGCCCTGGACAGTGGTGGTACAACAGGTTGGGAGATAGCGAGAGAGGATGCAGGAGAGGATGCAGGAGGAGGCTTGACGCCCTGGGCAGTGGTGGTACAACAGGTTGGGAGATAGCGAGAGAGGATGCAGGAGAGGATGCAGGAGGAGGCTTGACGCCCTGGGCAGTGGTGGTACAACAGGTTGGGAGATAGCGAGAGAGGATGCAGGAGAGGATGCAGGAGGAGGCTTGAAGCCCTGGGCAGTGGTGGTACAACAGGTTGGGAGATAGCGAGAGAGGATGCAGGAGAGGATGCAGGAGGAGGCTTGAAGCCCTGGACAGTGGTGGTACAACAGGTTGGGAGATAGCGAGAGAGGATGCAGGAGAGGATGCAGGAGGAGGCTTGAAGCCCTGGGCAGTGGTGGTACAACAGGTTCAAAAGTTGGTTTATGTCTTTTCTGGGGCCTGGAGTTTTTTTCTGATCTCATGATCTGGTCAGGTAAAACTCTGGGCTATGACAGGGTTCAATATTAACTTGGTGTCGGACATGGTGTTGTTTTTAAATGCATTGGGATCATGCAGAGTCTATAGGTTGGCAGGCTTTCTCTCTATATTCAGCTATTAATAAGCTACATTTGGTTATTATGATGTGTATTAAAAAAAGCAGTTTCATATAATTTAGCAATGTAACTCATTTTAACGTTGTAAAATAGGACCCTGCCCCTTTAAGACAATTGCGTTCCAAAAGAGATATGGACCTGGCTACAGTATGTTAGTCAAGACTATTGATAAAGAGTATTTTGTAGCTTTCTTTTAGCAGACTAGCAACAGTAGCCAGCGTATTGCTAGTCTGTTCACTTATTGAAGGTTTACTTTTGTAAATCACTTTCCCTAAATATAAATAAACTCAGCGAGTAGATAGATGGGCGCTTCTTTTAGCTCTGGAACAGCTCGCTTGTGTGAACATAGCTATCAACTTCTGTACTGCTCGAGAAGTTGTTATTCGCTGGAGCGTAATGGATGAACAGCCAATCATATTGCTTAAATACAAATAGCATAACTTTTCTTGAGTTTAGTCATCAACGGTTTTTAAACGATAAGACTGCAGCAGAGCAGGCAAGTGTTGAAACGATATCGGTTCTATTTCTGTTCCTCTCAACAACAACAAAAAAAAGAAAAAAAAAAGTTTTGGGTTCTGTTCCCTGAACCGGTTCCAACCCCTGCTGTAGTGTGTGGGTTGGGACGGATTTGAGTGTCCAAGAGGGACTACAGTATGTAGGCCATGTCCAGAAATAACCCCTAGCCCCTTCCTCTAGAAACTTGTGAATCTCTTATGCTGCATTTACACAGGCAGCCCAATTCTGATATTTTGCCCAATTATTGGCAAAAGATCTGATCTGATTGGTCAAAAGACCAATTAGTGGTGAAAGATCTGAATTTGGCTGCCTGTGTAAAAGCAGCCTTAGAGAATTGGACATGTGTAAACCATATGCTGGAGTGTCTAGAGGGTAAGGGCAAAAGTTTTTTATGCTGTATTCTATACTGTTGATTCAAAAGCTTTGGCCTACTGACTGATGCATTTCCCCTGGTATGCTACTCCTATAGATGTTCCCAGAAGACACTACTGACTGATGCATTTCCCCTGGTATGCTACTCCTATAGATGTTCCCAGGAGACACTACTGACTGATGCATTACCCCTGGTATGCTACTCCTATAGATGTTCCCAGGAGACACTACTGACTGATGCATTACCCCTGGTATGCTACTCCTATAGATGTTCCCAGAAGACACTACTGACTGATGCATTTCCCCTGGTATGCTACTCCTATAGATGTTCCCAGAAGACACTACTTACTGATGCATTTCCCCTGGTATGCTACTCCTATACATGTTCCCAGAAGACACTACTGACTGATGCATTTCCCCTGGTATGCTACTCCTATAGATGTTCCCAGAAGACACTACTGACTGATGCATTTCCCCTGGTATGCTACTCCTATAGATGTTCCCAGGAGACACTACTGACTGATGCATTTCCCCTGGTATGCTACTCCTATAGATGTTCCCAGAAGACACTACTGACTGATGCATTTCCCCTGGTATGCTACTCCTATACATGTTCCCAGAAGACACTACTTACTGATGCATTTCCCCTGGTATGCTACTCCTATGGATGTTCCCAGAAGACACTACTGACTGATGCATTTCCCCTGGTATGCTACTCCTATACATGTTCCCAGAAGACACTACTTACTGATGCATTTCCCCTGGTATGCTACTCCTATGGATGTTCCCAGGAGACATGTCGCCCTCCTCAGATGGCATGCACTGGCATAGATGATCCCGTCGTTGCCACACAGGAACTGATCCGGTGACGTCTGTTCAGGGCAGATCCGATTACAGGTCACACAGTACGCGTTATTCGTCTGGTCCACGACGCACGTGGAGCTTCCCGGGCATAAGACGTCACGGCAGGTCTCTGTCAGAACAATAAAGGGAGTCAAATGAACATGGTGGTTCATATCTGTAGGGTAACAAGCCAACCAACATGGTGGTTCATATCTGTAGGGTAACAAGCCAACCAACATGGTGGTTCATATCTGTAGAGTAACAAGCCAACCAACATGGTGGTTCATATCTGTAGAGTAACAAGCCAACCAACATGGTGGTTCATATCTGTAGAGTAACAAGCCAACCGACATGGTGGTTCATATCTGTAGGGTAACAAGCCAACCAACATGGTGGTTCATATCTGTAGAGTAACAAGCCAACCGACATGGTGGTTCATATCTGTAGGGTAACAAGCCAACCAACACGGTGGTTCATATCTGTAGGGTAACAAGCCAACCAACATGGTGGTTCATATCTGTAGAGTAATAAGCCAACCGACATGGTGGTTCATATCTGTAGGGTAACAAGCCAACCGACATGGTGGTTCATATCTGTAGGGTAACAAGCCAACCGACATGGTGGTTCATATCTGTAGGGTAACAAGCCAACCGACATGGTGGTTCATATCTGTAGAGTAACAAGCCAACCAACATGGTGGTTCATATCTGTAGAGTAACAAGCCAACCAACATGGTGGTTCATATCTGTAGAGTAACAAGCCAACCAACATGGTGGTTCATATCTGTAGAGTAACAAGCCAACCAACATGGTGGTTCATATCTGTAGAGTAACAAGCCAACCAGAAGTCCCTTAATTAAACACCTGTGAATCGACCGTTACTCACTGTGATCAAATAAAATGCAATCAGACTGAATCCCATTGGCTGCATTTAGACAGGCTGCCCAAATCTGATCTTTGTTTCACTAATTGGTCTTTTGACCAATTAGATCTGATGTGAAAAGATCTGATGTGATTGGTCAAAAGACCAATTATAATGGGAAAAGGTTCCAAAGAATTGAATATGAATGAGTAGCTGATGTTATTTTTTTATGCATTGGGCCTGCTTGCCAGGTAGACTTACTTTTGCATTTGCCCTGGTACTGCACATCCAGGTCCAGATGGACTTTACATTTGGACTTGAGCAACGAACACTCGTCTTTGTATGTTTTTCCATCCGACCCGCAGACAGGTCCTTTCCAAGTCACGTTAGAGCAGTCTGGAGCGCAGACGCAGCGTGGCTTACTTCTCCTGTTCATCTTGCATCTCTTTCCAGGTCCACAGTCCACGTTGTCACACGTTTCTGGAGTGGAAGAGATATCAAGTTTATTAAAATGATAGGAAATACAATTATGAGGAGAGCAGACAATGTTTAGACGCAACGAGGTCAATGACTTAAACGTGCCGACAAATTAATCTAATTGAGTTTTCACTTAAATATAATTGAAGTTGCACATTGTCTTATACACAAGTCACAACTGTTACTACCAGACTTTATGATTTCTAAATACACCTCCATTTAAACAATTCCCCCCAATCCCCCTTCCCCAAAACACGTGTCAATATTGGACTATAAATTGTGCCTTCATGTGTTATACTAATGCTAAAATGTTTATTATATTCTATGAGACATTTACTTTATGTTCCCTATTCTTAAATTGTATTACTTCTTATTGTTGTTGCATTGTGGAGAAGGAACTTGCAAGAAAACATTTCGTTAGACTTTTTTTTTTTTACATTTTAGTCATTTAGCAGACACTCTTTAGCAGATTCCCCCCGTGGGAATCAAACCCACAACCCTGGCGTTGCAAACACCATGCTCTACCAACTGACCCACAGGGAAGACAGTGTATAATGGTGTATAATGTATACCATGTGTATCCCATACATACGACTAATAAAACTTTAACCTTTGCAGGGTATGCAGTTAGGGGCTCCGCCGTTAAAGATCATCCACCGGAACAAGGTGCTGTTGGGTACATCCTCCTCGGTCCATGACGTCCCCAGCCTCCCGCTTCTACAGCACTCCTCTCGGCTCATCCCCGGTACGTAGAGCACCTGGCACCTTCCGTTCTTCCCTTGCTGTAACCAGCAGTTACCAGCTGGAAACAAACATGAAAACGTCCCAGTCAGATTAAAGTCTGAAGCCAAGGCGCTGAGTTACTGAACTGACCCAGTCACAACACGTGTCTGGGTCAGGTTTTTTTTCCATCGTAATGAAAATCTTTTAACACTTGGTTATTCCGTCACCAATGTTCAATACTGACAGCCGGTATGATAGAACTGTATACAAAGTACTGAGTTATCCATGTTCAAAATGCAGACAGTGGAGCAATCTAGTTATATTGACCATTCATTCTGTGTCCGATTATAACAGTCCAGAACAACTGTAGCCTATTCTTGACATTCTTGAATTTTGATGCTCGAACTATACGCATTAACTTTTTACGCATGGTTGTGTAAACTTTGTTCCAAATATATTTGTGCAATTCGCATCCGTGGACGCAGATCACACCGAGACCTATCATAGCAGCATTTTACGAATAGCTACCAAAACAACACTTTGCCCAAAGACACATATGGACACTAACTAACACGAGTAATTTATAACTTTTTTTGGGGGGTGCATTTAAAACGGTTTACATTGTTGACGTTCATTTCAGCGGCAGAAAATTAAGGGACATTTTATGTCATGATGTAATTTATGAGCATAATTATCAGCAACTGTATTCAATCATTATCAATGTAACAATAATAAAGATAATGCCGATCTCCATATGGCAAATAGATCGGAAATGGGTTGGTTGCAACGCACATAAACGACGTTCTATGGGTCAAATAATAATATGTGCTCACAAATTTCAAGCATTTTTTTCTCTCTGCCATGTACCGTCTCCAACTCTATCTCAGTTTGAGGTAAATCATACTGACCGTATTGGACTAGTGATATGGCAATCCGTGAAATTAACAACTAATTCCAAGTATTACAGACTTGGGATAGCAAGTAGGGGGGGGGGGGTGGGGGGGGGGGATAAATCCATCTAAAAAAAAAAATGTAATTCCATGTGCCTTGATCGTGTGGGCTAGAAAACTTGCAATAACATCTTGTTGAAACGACCCTAATGGCACCTGTTTAGTACAGTCAATCTGATAGTGAGCCATTTCAAACCGAATGGAAAGAATGTAGAACTTTTCTTTGAAACGTTTGCAACACTGGAAATTCTGTCGCCGTTACAATTCACATCAAGACGCAAACAGAACAGGATACACTTTGCAGTAAAAGTTTGTTTTTTTTTGGAGGGGGGGGGGGGAATCGAAAAGATTTGGAAAATATAATAATAATATACCTTGTACTTTTTGATCTTCCATGAAATGACAGAGCCATATCACTAATAGAATCATCCCTGGCTGGAGCCGGAGTTTCTGTGGCATCCTGAGCATGGTGCTGGAGACGAAGTGAAGAAGTGAACAAGGTATCGGGTATTGACACTAGCAGCTAAGCGAACGGAGTAAATCTGTTTAAAGGTGGCAGTGAGTGCTGAATGACTGTCAGTCTGAGAATGCAGCGACTCTTTTTAAATCTATAAGGGGTCTCGGGTCGTCTATCTGTGGTGGGCGGTCTTCTGGTCCGTGGGGGTAGGGAGAGGGAGAGAGGGATTCCCCCCCGAAAATGTCTTTCAATCCTAATCAGGTGACATCTATAGTCGCAATTTTCTGTGTCTGACCAAAATTGTTTGGTAAAAGTACTCTTGATGGCAGATTACTTGCTTATTGGCGTGTTCGAAGTCAAGAACAATTTAAAATTCAAAAACCACAGAGTTGCAACAAGACACAGAGCAACAATAAGGAGACTAGCTGGCCCCGCATCTATCAGCTGTTAATGTATATGACCTGGTCTATTTCAGTGTGACCTCAATTAATTAAATACATTCAATTAATCTCTACTTTGATGGCAAAATAAAAGTATAGGCCGCTACTACGTTAACCATAAACTATTTATAATAGGCCTACTGAAAGTATCACTACTAACACCAATAGGTTTAATTATAATAGTAATAACATCGACTACTGTAATTATAATGTTAAAGAATTGCCACGCTAATATTAATATAACCTATATGTAACCTATCAATCTTTCATCCACATAAAACAGACAAAATGCATATCAAGTCTCCGGGCCGGCAATTCCCCAACTTCAGATAAACTCGGTTATAAAGGATTTTTTTTTTCTTCTTCCCAGACAACTGCAGATGAACGTGTTAATCTTTTAATATGACTAGTCTATTGGAATCACCTGTCCATGCTGCCTACAATAATAGATTTCAGAGTACATGCAGGAAGGGATGATAATATTCGATGAGGCGGTTGTTTGGGTTTCTCTGTCAGGTCAAGCTGATAAATATAACTAACCCTGTTTCCGAATAGTCTTCAGTGTGACGGAGACTATTACATTATATACTATCTATGTAGGCTAGAACATCAGCGATCCTCCATGGGACACGGACAGGTCTGTACTGAGGTCCGCTGGCGACCTCTTCTGCAGACTGTCGATAATACAACTGGCTTGTCAAGACAAGTGCACCGAGAGATGTTTGTAACGACGCTAATTATGTAACTAATCTAAGTTGTAGCCGTAAGTCTTTTTCCCGAAAACCACCGAATAACTACGCTTTTTCCCGAAAACCACCGAGAAAATAACGCAATAAAGCAACTCCCCCCATTGAAATATAGCCTATTCTCCCTCGTCTCCAAACACGCCTTGACGTTGACATGGATGCCGAATATTAGGCCTAGACAACACAAACTAATTTTCACAATAAATCTTTTAATTTATTGCCGTGTTCACTAAACTATTTAAGACACACATTGAGTTTGTGTAATGGGGATGGTTTAACTCTCCAGTAGCAACATATGGTGTGGTATTGTTTTGTTATATGTTGCCTATAGCTATGATGTTCCCAATTTTTTTATTAAATTTGTTTTATTTTTTATTTGACCTTTATTTAACCAGGTAGGCAAGTTGAGAACAAGTTCTCATTTACAACTGCGACCTGGCCAAGATAAAGCAAAGCAGTGTGACACAGACAACAACACAGAGTTACACATGGAGTAAACAATAAACAAGCCAATAACACAATAAACAAGTCAATGACACAGTAGAAAAAAAAGAAAGTCTATATACAGTGTGTGCAAAAGGCATGAGGAGGTAGGCAATAAACAGGCCATAGGAATACGATGCTGACATCTGGTGTTAAAACAGCATCCCCACCTCGAGCACGAAAGTCCCTTTTTAGTCAGTCCTACAGACTAGTTGTATTTAAATTGTGCTTGTATTATATGAATTTCTGATTATATTTTTGAGAATTTTCTTTGTAATTATACTAAAAGGTATATTCTCAACTGTGAGTTGATTTGTGTTATAATTTGAGCAGCCACACAAGCGGACCGAAATAGCCAGCAGGAAATGATTGTATAGAAGCCTCATAATGAGATCTCTTTAATGTTTAATTTGAAGACAAAAAAAAGACCAAAAAAAGAAAAAGAATTGAAAAAATCTTACAAACATTTTCCCTATGGAATAAATGAAGATAAATAAATTCTGTGGAATAAATTAGGACTTATTCTGTTCAGAAACGGTTTATTGTCCCCAACAAAGAGTGTTATTGCATTTCATGGGTTAATAAAATAAACGCCATTGCATGTACTACAATTCAGGGCATGACAGCTAAACTGCTGCTGTACAATCCCAGAGAGCACATATCAAACACAACTAAATCAAAACATTCTCTATACTGGCTGTCAGCAGTTTAGTCCAGGACTATCGGCTTAATCTTTGTCTGGTAAAGCAAATAGTCCTGCAAATGGGCACATCCACATCTCATGTGTCTCATTGTGATAAACAGTATGATAAATGTCATTTTCTTTTGTGTGATATGGACAAGCTGTCCCCTGTGTCATCTGTCTTCTTTGTTCGTCTGTCTGTCCATCTCATGGCCTGTTCTCTTGAGGCGTCTAGCTGGTTCGTTTCATGGCCTGTTCTCCTGAGGCGTCTGGCTGTTCTCCTGAGGTGCCTGTCTGGTTTGTCTCATGGCCTGTTCTCTTGAGGTGTCTGGCTGGTTCGTCTCATGGCCTGTTCTCCTGAGGCGTCTGGCTGGTTCGTCTCATGGCCTGTTCTCCTGAGGCGTCTGGCTGGTTCGTCTCATGGCCTGTTCTCCTGAGGCGTCTGGCTGGTTCGTCTCATGGCCTGTTCTCCTGAGGCGTCTGGCTGGTTCGTCTCATGGCCTGTTCTCCTGAGGCGTCTGGCTGGTTCGTCTCATGGCCTGTTCTCCTGAGGCGTCTGGCTGGTTCGTCTCATGGCCTGTTCTCCTGAGGCGTCTGGCTGGTTCGTCTCATGGCCTGTTCTCCTGAGGCGTCTGGCTGGTTCGTCTCATGGCCTGTTCTCCTGTGGCATCTGGCTGGTTTGTCTCATGGCCTATTCTCCTGAGTGGCCTGGCAGATTTATCTCATTTCTGGTTCTCCTGAGGGGCCTTGCAACATCATTAAACACAAAACATATAAACCCCCCCCTCCAAAAAATCTATGACTTTTTTTCAAATTAAGATTAGAAGTGCTTATCTAGGATCATGTCCCCCCCGTCCATATCATCTTATTCATTATGATCTAAAAGGCAATCCTGATCCTAGACCAGCACTCCGACTCTGACACCATGCCCAGACTGGACGCGCGCGTGCGCAAATTGATTTTTCCCCCCACACCAAACGCGATCATGACATGCACGTTGAAATATCAAAACAAACTCTGAACCAATTATATTCATTTGGGGACAGGTCGAAACGCGTTTTGGCAATTTAGCTATCTAGCTTGCAGTTGCTAGCTAATTTGTCCTATTTAGCTAGCTTGCTGTTGCTAGCTAATTTGCCACGGGATATAAATGTTGAGTTGTTATTTTACCTGAAATGCACAAGGTCCTCGACTCCGACAATTAATCCACACATAAAACGGTCAACCGAATCATTCTAGTCATCTCTCCTCCTTCCAGGCTTTTTCTTCTTTGGACTTTATATGGCGATTGGCATCTAACTTTCATAGTATTACCACAACTGACCAACCTCAGTTCATCTTTCAATCACCCACGTGGGTATAACCAATGAGGAGATGGCACGTTGGGTACCTGCTTCTATAAACCAATGAGGAGATGAAAGAGGAAGGACATGCACCGCGTTCAGCGTCACAAATAGAACTGACTTCTATTTTAGTGCTTGGCAACGCAGACGCTCGTTGGCATGGCGCGAGCAGTGTGGGTGCAATGATTAAATAACATGTATGTGTAAATGTATTATGCAACGCATGCGCAAGCGACGTGAGCGGTGTGGTCAGCATGTGGAGACAGTGGGAGCAGATCTCCGATCTCACTGTCCACTATCACTCCCACAGGTGCATCTAATGTCTCCCCTGGCTTACTGACTGTTACAACAGACATCTACAGTACTGTCTCCCCTGGCTTACTGACCGTTACAACAGATATCTGCTGTTTTCCTTGGCTTACTGACCGTTACAACAGACAACAGATATCTACGGTCTCCCATGTCTTACTGACTGTTACAACAGACATCTACAAAATATACAACAAATAGCAGGAGCCATTCTCGTATGTCACAGAACCGTCATGGTGTCACAGAACCGACGCCAACATGACCTCTTTGCCTGACAGATAGTTCTCCTCACCAGGGCCTGGGCCTGTTTAAACTGAATCAGACTGACAGATAGTTCAAATCAAATGTATTTTTATTTACATCAGCTGATATCTCAAAGTGCTGTACAGAAACCCAGCCTAAAACCCCAAACAGCAAGCAATGCATGTGTAGAAGCACAGTGGCTAGGAAAAACTCCCTAGAAAGGCCAAAACCTAGGAAGAAACCTAGAGATGAACCAGGCTATGAGGGGTGGCCAGTCCTCTTCTGGCTGTGCTGGGTGGAGATTATAACAGAACTTGGCCAAGATGTTCTAATGTTCATAAATGACCAGCATGGTGAAATAATAATAATCACAGTAGTTGTCGAGGGTGAAACAAGTCAGCACCTCAAGAGTAAATGTCAGTTGGCTTTTCATAGCCGATCATTGAGAGTATCTCTACCGCTCCTGCTGTCTCTAAAGAGTTGAAAACAGCAGGTCTGGGACAGGTAACACGTGCGGTGAACAGGTCAGGGTTCCATAGCCGCAGGCAGAACAGTTGAAATTGGAGCAGCAGCACGGCCAGGTGGACTGGGAACAGCAAGGAGTCATCATGCCAGGTAGTCCTGAGGCATGGTCCTAGGGCTCAGGTCCTCCGAGAGAGAGAAAGAAAGAAAGAGAGAAAGAGAGAATTAGAGAGAGCATACTTAAATTCACACAGGACACCGGATAAGACAGGAGAAATACTCCAGATATAACAGACTGACCCTAGCCCCCCGACACATAAACTACTGCAGCATAAATACTGGAGGCTTTGACAGGAGGGGTCAGGAGACACTGTGGCCCCATCTGATGATACCCCCAGACAGGGCCAAACAGGCAGGATATAACCCCACCCACTTTGCCAAAGCACAGCCCCCACTCCACTAGAGGGATATCTTCAACCACCAACTTACCATCCTGAGACAAGATAGTTCTCCTCACCAGGGCCTGGGCCTGTTTATACTGAATCAGACTGAGGGATAATTCTCCTCTCCAGGGCCTGGGCCTGTTTATACTGAATCAGACTGAGGGATAGTTCTCCTCTCCAGGGCCTGGGCCTGTTTATACTGAATCAGACTGAGGGATAGTTCTCCTCACCAGGGCTGGGCCTGTTTATACTGAATCAGACTGACAGATAGTCCTCCTCACCAGGGCCTGGGCCTGCTGATACTGAATCAGACTGATGGATAGTTCTCCTCACCAGGGCCTGTTTATACTGAATCAGACTGAGGGATAGTTCTCCTCTAGAGGGCCTGGGCCTGTTTATACTGAATCAGATGTTGGAAGTTCTGCATCCTTTTCAGTACTCTAAATGTCCTGTTCTTACTCCTCCCCGTTGCCCCACACTCTTCCGTCCACCACGGGACTGCTTTCCTCCTCCTCCTCCTCCTCCCTGAACTCTTAGGTATCGCCTCAGTTGCTGCCCCAACTAACGCTGTTCTCACCCAGTTATTCATACTACCCACATCCCTTCTCATATCCACCCGAGACATCACCTGCTCACTCAGCTCCTGAAACTGATCCCACTTTGCCCTTCTAAACACTCACCTGCCTACTCTATCCACTGACACCTCCTCATCTCTCCGGCCTACTGTGCATACTATGGGGTAATGACTACTTGCTACTGTCATTAGAGTGTGTTGTGGGCATTCAAATCCCCATACCACATTACCTTCCTTCTATCCTGGTCCTTCCACCCTCTCCAGTACTTCCAGGTCCAATTTCTGACAGGGATTATAGTATTTCACTACCACTATCACCTCTCCTCTCAAACACACCTCCACATATTCCTTTTTGATACCTCTGCCTAGCATCCTGTAAGGAAGTCCTTGGTTTATGAAGGTGGCACATCCCCACCTCCCCCTGCATCTCTCACTAAGAACCACTACATATCCCTGTGTGATAAACTCCATAGTCAGTTTGAGACATGTTTCCTGAACACAAATCACATCAGGCTTAGCTGGCATATCTACAATGAACTGCTTGAACTCCTGCCCATTAGCCAACTGGCTTCAAGCATTCCATTGTAGTATTACCACCATAACTAAGATCTAGTAATACGCACATAACTCCAGCCTTGGCTGATTGAGGTAACACAAGCAATATGGCGCCGATAGAGATGGCAGCTTTGTTTCTAGTCCTTAGGAAACTGTGCAGTATTTTTTTTTTTTTGTATGTATTATTTATTCTATTGTTAGCCCTGAAAACCTTAAGTGGTATTACATATATACTCAGCAAAAAAAGAAATGTCCCTTTTTCAGGACCCTGTCTTTCAAAGATAATTTGTAAAAATCCAAATAACTTCACAGATCTTCATTGTAAAGGGTTTAACCTGTTAGGGCTAGGGGGCAGTATTGACACGGCTGGATAAAAAACGTACCCGATTTAATCTGGTTACTACTCCTGCCCAGTAACTAGAATATGCATATAATTATTGGCTTTGGATAGAAAACACCCTAACATTTCTAAAACTGTTTGAATGGTGTCTGTGAGTATAACAGAACTCATATGGCAGGCCAAAACCTGAGAAGATTCCATGCAGGAAGTGGCCTGTCTGAGAAGTTGTGTTGTATCTTGGCTCTTTTTATTGAAGACTGGGGATCTTTGCAATAACGTGACACTTCCTACGGCTCCCATAGGCTCTCAGAGCCCGGGAAAAAGCTGAAGGATATCGAGGCAGGCTCTGGCTGAAACACTTTATCGCATTTGGATAGTGGCTGGTCAGAGTACTGTGGGCTTAGGCGCATGCCCGAGTCGCCCGAATGCTTTATTTTCTTTCCTCTGTTTACCTAAATGCAGATTCCCGGTCGGAATATTATCAGCTTTTTTACGAGAAAAATGGCATAAAAATGGATTTTAAACAGCGGTTGACATGCTTCGAAGTACGGTAATGGAATATTTAGAATTTTTTTGTCACGAATTGCGCCATTCTCGTGACCCTTATTTACACTTCGGATAGTGTCTTGAACGCACGAACAAAACGCCGCTATTTGGATATAACGATGGATTATTTTGGACCAAACCAACATTTGTTATTGAAGTAGCAGTCCTGGGAGTGCATTCTGACGAAGAACATCAAAGGTAATCAAACTTTTGTAATAGTAAATCGGAGTTTGGTCAGGGCTAAACTTGGTGGGTGTCTAAATAGCTAGCCGTGATGGCTGGGCTATGTACTCAGAATATTGCAAAATGTGCTTTCACCGAAAAGCTATTTTAAAATCACAAAGGAGTTCTGTATCTATAATTCTTAAAATAATTGTTATGTTTTTTGTGAACGTTTATCGTGAGTAATTTAGTAAATTCACCGGAGGTTTGCGGGGGGGTATGCTAGTTCTGAACGTCACATGCTAATGTAAAAAGCTGTTTTTTGATATAAATATGAACTTGATTGAACAAAACATGCATGTATTGTATAACATAATGTCCTAGGTGTGTCATCTGATGAAGATCATCAAAGGTTAGTGCTGCATTTAGCTGTCTTCTGGGTTTTTGTGACATTATATGCTAGCTTGAAAAATGGGTGTCTGATTATTTCTGGCTGGGTACTCTGCTGACATAATCTAATGTTTTGCTTGCGTTGTAAAGCCTTTTTGAAATCGGACAGTGTGGTTAGATTAACGAGAGTCTTGTCTTTAAAATGGTGTAAAATAGTCATATGTTTGAGAAATTGAAGTAATAGCATTTCTAAGGTATTTGAAAATCGCGCCACGGGATTACACTGGCTGTTGCGTGGGTGGGACGATTTCGTCCCACCTAGCCCAGAGAGGTTAAACACTGTTTCCCTTGCTTGTTCAATGAATTATAAACAATTAATGAACATGCACCTGTGGAACAGTCGTTAAGACACTAACTGCTTACAGACAGTAGGCAATTAAGGTCACAGTTATGAAAACTTAGAACACTAAAGAGGCCTTTCTACTGACTCTGAAAACACCAAAAGAAAGATGCCCAGGGTCCCTGTTCATCTGTATGAACGTGCCTTAGGCATGCTGCAAGGAGGCATGAGGACCGCAGATGTGGCCAGGGCAATAAATTGCAATGTCTGTACTGTGAGACGCCTAAGACACCGCTACAGGGAGACAGGACGAACAGCTGATCATCCTCGCAGTGGCAGACCACGTGTAACAACACCTGCACAGGACCGGTATATTCGAACATCACACCTGCGGGACAGGTACAGGATGGCAACAACAACTGCCCGAGTTACACAGGAACCCACAATCCCTCCATCAGTGTTCAGACTGTCCGCAATAGGCTGAGAGAGGCTGGACTGAGGGCTTGTAGGCCTGTTGTAAGGCAGATCCTCACCAGACATCACCGGCAACAACGTCGCCTATGGGCACAAACCAACCGTCACTGGAACAGACAGGACTGGCAAAAAGTGCTCTTCACTGATGAGTCGCGGTTTTGTCTCACCAGGGGTGATGGTCGGATTCACGTTTATCATCGAAGGAATGAGCGTTACACCGAGGCCTGTACTCTGGAGTGGGATTGATTTGGAGGTGGAGGGTCCGTCATGGTCTGGGTCGGTGTGTCACAGCATCATTGGACTGCAGATGCACTGCAGCACTTAATGCAGCTGGTGGTCACACCAGATACTGACTGTTACTTTTGATTTTGACCCCCCCTTTGTTCAGGGACACGTTATTCCATTTCTGTTAGTCACATGTCTGTTGAACTTGTTCAGTTTATGTCTCAGTTGTTGAATCTTGTTATGTTCATACAAATATTTACACATGTTAAGTTTGCTGAATGCTAACGCAGTTGACAGTGAGAGGACGTTTCTTTTTTTGCTGAGTTTAGCTGGGAAGAACTATTTGATATCCTCTTGGGGCCACCCCTTCCCGTTCTTATCCCGGTAACGGGATTGCTTGACAAGATACATGGCGCGAAATTCAAAACAGCAAAAATATAATCATTTCAATTTCTCAAACAATCAACTATTTTACACCATTTGAAAGATAAACATCTCCTTAATCCAACCACATTGTCCGATTTCAAAGAGGCTTTACGGTGAAAGCATAAAGTTAGATTATGTTAGGAGAGTACATAGACAAAAAATTACACACAGCCATTTTCAATGCAAGGACAGGCGTCACCAAAAGCAGAAAAACAGCTAAAATTATGCACTAACCTTTGACAATCTTACATTTACATTACATTTAAGTCATTTAGCAGACGCTCTTATCCAGAGCGACTTACAAATTGGTGCATTCACCTTATGATATCCAGTGGAACAACCACTTTACAATAGTGCATCTAAATCTTTTAGGGGGGGGGGGGGGGGGGTTAGAAGGATTACTTTATCCTATCCTAGGTATTCCTTAAAGAGGTGGGGTTTCAGGTGTCTCCGGAAGGTGGTGATTGACTCCGCTGTCCTGGCGTCGTGAGGGAGCTTGTTCCACCATTGGGGTGCCAGAGCAGCGAACAGTTTTGACTGGGCTGAGCGGGAACTGTGCTTCCTCAGAGGTAGGGGGGCCAGCAGGCCAGAGGTGGATGAACGCAGTGCCCTTGTTTGGGTGTAGGGCCTGATCAGAGCCTGAAGGTATGGAGGTGCCGTTCCCTTCACAGCTCCGTAGGCAATCACCATGGTCTTGTAGCGGATGCAGCTTCAACTGGAAGCCAGTGGAGAGAGCGGAGGAGCGGGGTGACGTAAGAGAACTTGGGAAGGTTGAACACCAGGCGGGCTGCAGCGTTCTGGATGAGTTGTAGGGGTTTAATGGCACAGGCAGGGAGCCCAGCCAACAGCGAGTTGCAGTAATCCAGACGGGAGATGACAAGTGCCTGGATTAGGACCTGCGCCGCTTCCTGTGTGAGGCAGGGTCGTACTCTGCGAATGTTGTAGAGCATGAACCTACAGGATCGGGTCACCGCCTTGATGTTAGTGGAGAACGACAGGGTGTTGTCCAGGATCACGCCAAGGTTCTTAGCACTCTGGGAGGAGGACACAAGTGAGTTGTCAACCGTGATGGCGAGATCATGGAACGGGCAGTCCTTCCCCGGGAGGAAGAGTAGCTCCGTCTTGCCGAGGTTCAGCTTGAGGTGGTGATCCGTCATCCACACTGATATGTCTGACAGACATGCAGAGATGCGATTCGCCGCCTGGTTATCAGAAGGGGGAAAGGAGAAGATTAATTGTGTGTCGTCTGCATAGCAATGATAGGAGAGACCATGTGAGGATATGACAGAGCCAAGTGACTTGGTGTATAGCGAGAATAGGAGAGGGCCTAGAACAGAGCCCTGGGGGACACCAGTGGTGAGAGCGCATGGTGCGGAGACAGATTCTCGCCACGCCACCTGGTAGGAGCGACCTGTCAGGTAGGACGCAATCCAAGCGTGGGCCGCGCCGGAGATGCCCAGCTCGGAGAGGGTGGAGAGGAGGATCTGATGGTTCACAGTATCAAAGGCAGCAGATAGGTCTAGAAGGATGAGAGCAGAGGAGAGAGAGTTAGCTTTAGCAGTGCGGAGAGCCTCCGTGACACAGAGAAGAGCAGTCTCAGTTGAATGCCCAGTCTTGAAACCTGACTGATTAGGATCAAGAAGGTCATTCTGAGAGAGATAGCAGGAGAGCTGGCCAAGGACGGCACGTTCAAGAGTTTTGGAGAGAAAAGAAAGAAGGGATACTGGTCTGTAGTTGTTGACATCGAAGGGATCGAGTGTAGGTTTTTTCAGAAGGGGTGCAACTCTCGCTCTCTTGAAGACGGAAGGGACGTAGCCAGCGGTCAAGGATGAGTTGATGAGCGAGGTGAGGAAGGGGAGAAGGTCTCCGGAAATTGTCTGGAGAAGAGAGGAGGGGATAGGGTCAAGTGGGCAGGTTGTTGGGCGGCCGGCCGTCACAAGACGCGAGATTTCATCTGGAGAGAGAGGGGAGAAAGAGGTCAAAGCACAGGGTAGGGCAGTGTGAGCAGGACCAGCGGTGTCGTTTGACTTAGCAAACGAGGATCGGATATCGTCAACCTTCTTTTCAAAATGGTTGACGAAGTCATCCGCAGAGAGGGAGGAGGGGGGGGAGGGGGAGGAGGATTCAGGAGGGAGGAGAAGGTAGCAAAGAGCTTCCTAGGGTTAGAGGCAGATGCTTGGAATTTAGAGTGGTAGAAAGTGGCTTTAGCAGCAGAGACAGAAGAGGAGAATGTAGAGAGGAGGGAGTGAAAGGATGCCAGGTCCGCAGGGAGGCAAGTTTTCCTCCATTTCCGCTCGGCTGCCTGGAGCCCTGTTCTCTGAGCTCGTAGTGAGTCGTCGAGCCACGAAGCAGGAGGGGAGGACCGAGCCGGCCTGGAGGATAGGGGACAGAGAAAATCAAAGGATGCAGAAAGGGAGGAGAGGAGGGTTGAGGAGGCAGAATCAGGAGATAGGTTGGAGAAGGTTTGAGCAGAGGGAAGTGATGATAGGATGGAAGAGGAGAGAGTAGCGGGAGAGAGAGAGCGAAGGTTGGGACGGCGCAATACCATCCGAGTAGGGGCAGAGTGAGAAGTGTTGGATGAGAGCAAGAGGGAAAAGGATACAAGGTAGTGGTCGGAGATTTGGAGGGGAGTTGCAATGAGATTAGTGGAAGAACAGCATCTAGTAAAGATCAACAATCAACAATCTTCATCAGATGACACTCCTAGGACATTATGTTAGACAATAAATGCATTTTTTGTTCTATCGAGTTCATATTTATATCCAAAAACAGCATTTTACATCGGCGCGTGACGTTCAGAAAATGTATCTCCCCCAAAACTGCCGGTGAATTTACAAAAATACTCATTATAAACGTTGATAAAATATTAAACTGTTATTCAAAGAATTATAGATTAACATCTCCTGAATGCAACCGCATTGACAGATTTCAAAATAACTTTACTGGGAAAGCACACTTTGCAATAATCTGAGTACTGCGCTCAGAAAAATACACTAGGCATTACAGATAGCCGCCATTTTGGAGTCATCTAAATGCATAAATAACGTTAGAAATATTCACTTACCTTTAATAATCTTCATCAGAAGGCACTTCCAGGAATCCCAGGTCCACAATAAATGTTGTTTTGTTCGATAAAGTTCATAATTTATGTCCAATTAACTCCATGTTGTTAGCGCGTTCAGTAAACTACTCAAAATGTAGGACGCGTGAGGAAAATGTCACGACGAAAAGTAAAAAAAAAAATCTATTGACGTTCGTTCAAACATGTCAAACATTGTATAGCATCAATCTTTAGGGCCATTCCTGTGTCTTGAAAAACGTTTTGGAACAGAGCTTCCTCTCTCGTGAAGGCGCACCAATGAAGTGGTCCTTCCCTGGGTGACCAACTTCCCAGCCTTCTCATTCGATCTCTGTTCATCATAGACGCCTCAAACAACTTTCTAAAGACTGTTGACATCTAGTGGAAGCCTTAGGAAGTGTAAAATTAATCCTTAGTCACTGTGTGTTCGATTGGCAATGACTTGAAAAAACTACAGGGACCAGATTTTCATTTCCTGCTTGTATTTTTCTCAGATTTTTGCCTGCCATATGAGTTCTGTTATACTTACAGACACCATTCAAACAGTGTTAGAAACAGTGTTAGAAACTTCAGAGTGTTTTCTATCCAAATATACTAATAATATGCATATTCTAGTTTCTGGGCCAGAGTAGTAACCTGTTCAAATTGGGTACGTTTTTAATCCTGCCGTAAAAATACTGCCCCCTAGCCCCAACAGGATATCAGAGAGATGTCAACTTACCAACACAACCAGCACTATGGCCAAGAATATGACTTTCCCAAAGCGGATCCTTTGTCTGCACCTCCCAGGGCATTTGAACTGATTCCAGAGGCTGACCCAAAACCACGCCGCCGGAGGAGAGGGAACCGGAGCGGTCTTCTAGTGAGGCTTTGGATGTGCGCACACCACCCACTGCTTCCGAGTATATTACTCGCTAATGTCCAGTCCCTAGTTAACCTCTTGGGGCTATGTGGGACGCTAGCGTGCCACCCGTGGTGCACCCTATCAACAGCAGGTGCATTTCAAGAGCGTAAATTTGAAACCAAATAAATGTCAAAATTCAAATTTTTCAAATATTCAACTATCTTACACCCTTTGAAAGATAAACATCTCCTTAATCTAACCACGTTGTCCGATTTCAAAAAGGTTTTACGGCGAAAGCATAAAGTTAGATTATGTTAGGAGAGTACATTGACAATACCTGTGTGTAATGTTTTGTCAATTCAAAGACAGGCGTCACCAAAACCATAAAATCAGCTAAAGTTATGCACTAACCTTTGACAATCTCCATCAGATGACACTCCTAGGACATTATGTTAGACAATACATGCATTTTTAGTTCTATCAAGTTCATATTTATATCCAAAAACAGCGTTTTACTATGGCGTTGATGTTCAGGAAATCGTTTCCCTCCAATAACCGGCAGTCAAGTCAGCACAACAAATTAAATAATTAATATTAGAAAACATTGGTAAAATATTATATTGTCATTTAAAGAATTATAGATTTACATCTCTTGAACGCAATCAACTTGCCAGATTTAAAAATAACCTTACTGGGAAATCACACTTTGCAATAATCTGAGCACTGCGCCCAGAAAAATACGCTTTGCGATACAGACTAACCGCCATGTTGGAGAGATCTAAAATCGAAAATACTATGTAAATAATCCATTACCTTTGATTCTCTTCATCAGATGTCACTTCCAGGAATCCCAGGCCCATAACGAATATAGTTTTGTTCAAAAAAGCTCATCATTTATGTCCAAAAAGCTCCGTGTTGTTAGCACATGATCTAAGCCCGCCGGACTTCACTTCATGAACGAGGGGGAAAAATATATTTACGTTCATTCAAACATGTCAAACGTTGTATAGCATAAATCATTAGTGCCTTTTTTAACCAGAACATGAATAATATTCAAGGTGGACGAATGCATTCTCTTTTAAAACGTATTGGAACGAGGGTACCCAACATGACCTCGCGCGCCAGAGTCTAATCGGCCATCACCGTTCCAAGGCTCTTGTTCGGTCAGATCTCACAGTAGAAGACTCAAAACACTTTGTAAAGGCTGGTGACATCTAGTGGAAGCAATAGGAAGTGCCAAAACATTAATAAGCCCCTGTGTGTTTCAATGGCATAGGCTTAAAGGTAATTCAACACATCAGGTATCCACTTCCTGTCAGAATCTGTCTCAGGGTTTTGCCTGCCAAATGAGTTCTGTTATACTCACCGACACCATTCAAACAGTTTTAGAAACTTTAGGGTGTTTTCTATCCATATATAATACGTATATGCATATTCTAGTTACTGGGTAGGATTAGTAACCAGATTAAATCGGGTAAGTTTTTTTATCCAGCCGTGAAAATACTGCCCCCTAGCCCCAACAGGTTAACAAAGTCAACGAAATCAGGGCAAGAGTTGCTTTCCATATCCGGGATTGTAACATACTCTGTTTTACGGAAACAAGGCTAGCTGGGGACATGCTGTCGGAGTCCATACAACCAACTGCTCTTACTTCCGCGATGCATACAAGGCCCTCCCCCTCTCTCCTTTTGGAAAATTTGACCTTGACTCCATCTTGTTGCTCCCCTCCTATTGGCAGATACTAAAACAGGAAGCGACCATGCTTATGTCTATCCTACGCTGGTCTGACCAAATCGGATTCCACGCTTCAAGATTGCTTCGATCACGTGGACTGGGATATTTCCCGGGTAGCCTCAGGCAATAACATTGACGTTTATGCTGGAAGTGTTTATAAGGAAGTGTATAGGAGGTTTTCTACCCACTGTGACTATTAAAACGTTCCTTAACCAGAAACCGTGGATTGATGGCAACATTCGCGCAAAACTGAAAACACGTACCACCGCACTTAATCATGGCAAGGTGACTGGAAACATTGCCAAATACAAACAGTGTAGCTATTCCCTCCGCAAGGCAATCAAACAAGCAAAGCATCAGTATAGAGACAAAGGCTCAAACACGAGACGTGTGTGCCAGGGTCTACAGACAATCACGGATTACAAAAAGAAAACCATCCCCTTCGCGGACATCAACGTCTTGCTTCTAGACAAATTACACAACTTCTTTGTGCACTTTGAGGACAATACAGTGCCACCGAGCATCCGCAGACCAGCTGGCTGGTGTGTTTACAGACATATTCAATCATTCCCTATCCCAGTCTGCTGTCCCCACATGCTTCAAGATGGCCACCATTGTTCCTGTTCCCAAGAAAGCTAAGGTAACTGAACTAAATGACTATCGCCCCATAGCACTCACTTCTAACATCATGAAGTACTTTGAGAGACTAGTCAAGGATCATATCCCCTCCACCCTACCTGTCAACCTAGACCCACTGTAATTTGCTTACCGCCCCAATAGGTCCACAGACGATGCAATCGCCATCACACTGCACACTGCCCTATCCCATCTGGACAAGAGGAATACCTATGTAAAAATTCTGTTCATTGACTACAGCTCAGCATTCAACACCATAGTACCCTCCAAGCTCATCATCAAGTTGGAGGCCCTGGTTCTCAACCCTACCCTGTGCAACTGGGTCCTGGACTTCCTGACGGACCGCCCCAGGTGGTGAAGGTAGGAAACAACATCTCCACTCCGCTGATCCTCAACACTGGGGCCCCACAAGGGTGCATTCTCAGCCCTCTCCTGTACTCCCTGTTCACACATGACTGCGTGGCCATGCATGTCTCTAACTCAATCATCAAGTTTGCAGACGACACTACAGTGGTAGGCTTAATTACCAACAACGACGAGACAGCCTACCTTGTCAGGAAAATAACCTCTCACTCAATGTCAGCAAAACAAAATAGATGACCGTGGACTTCAGGGAACAGCTTTGCCACTCTCCACATCGACGGGACAGCAGTGGAGAAGGTGGAAAGTTTTAAGTTCCTCGGTGTACATATCACCGACAAACTGAAATGGTCCACGCACACCGACAGTGTGGTGAAGAAGGCGCAACAGTGCCTCTTCAACCTCAGGAGGCTGAAAAAATTGGCTTGTCACCAAAAACCCTCACTAACTTTTCCAGGTGCATTTTCCAGGTCATCTCATATGTACAGTATATACTGTATACTGTATCCTTCACTATCTATTGCATCTTAGCCGCTCTGTCACTGCTCATCCATATATTTTATACTTATATATTCTCATCCCATTCCTTTACTAGATTATGTGTATTAGGTTTTGTTGTGGAATTGTTAGATATTACCTGTTAGATACTGCTGCACTGTTGGATCTAGAAGCATAAACATTTCGCTACACTCGCAATAACATCTGCTAACCATGTGTATGTGACCAATAAAATTTGATTTGTTTTGGTTTGATTTAATCTCAAACCTTTTACCATGTCAGCCCTGTCATGTCTAAAAGGCCACTTTCACTATTAGCTGAATCCTCTCTGTTTCAGACTCTACTTTAGCAGTGCTATTGATCGCTCCTGCTATGAACGTTACCAGCTTTCTCTTATCTATGTATACCATATCGCCGCCCACCTTCCCCATAATCCCCGGTCTAGATGCTCCTACCCATCTCTCCCTTGAACCTGTATCTCCCTGGACCTGGACCAACCTCACTGCCTCAGCATAAGATTGGGTCTTAGTCTAAATTACTATACATTTCGCAGTGTGTATACCTCCACAATCAACCTGATACCCCAAATAAACAATTTTAGGTAAGCCTAAATCAATTATGGGCACGGTTGACCCCTTTCCTCCCAGCACTCATCCTTCTGGCGTTTCTTCATGTTCTTCTTCAGATAGTGTTTCAGTTCGTCCTTTTTAATGGCACATGTTCAAAGTGGATGGCCCTTGATAATGTCTCACCTGAGTCGCCACTGTCCTTTAGAGTGCATTATGTCCTGTCCATTTTCCAGTACACCAGCAAGTTTGGACAGGATCTCTCTCCATGCTCACTCCATGTGGACTCATGTCGCACTCCTGAGAGAAAAAGCATGAGAGAAAAAGCATGAGAAAAAAGGCAGGTGATAGCTTCAACTGGATGCTGTGTACAGGTTGCTGGTTCGGTCTCAGGTCTCATGGTAGAAGTGGTGAAGGACCATACTGAATGCCATTTTCGCCATTTCTTCAGCCGGTTGGGGGGGGGGGGGGGGGGTTGAGTTTCAAACTGTTCTTGGTCAAATTATGCCTTCCATGCATCTAGATACCTTCTGTGGTCACCTTCGCCATAACCTCGTGAGAGAGAGGACAGACCAGAACAAGAGATTAGTTTAGGCCATTTCTGATTCAGGAATTCTAAAAAAATTATTTACTGTATGACAAATTATTACTACTACCAACATTCTTAATACAGATTTCTAAAATATATGTCAAAGAGAATAACAACACACAGTTGAAACCATTTTTTTCTTCTCCCAAATTGTCTTATAGTCCCCTATCATGTTGGTGATCTCACTGCAGAGTTACAGGGTCAGGGAGTTAGACGGCTAATCCGTAGGGCGAAATCATCCAGCAGACCCAATCTGGTGAGATTTGTTATTGAAGGAAGAAAAAAAAACGAAGAAAACAAAACAACAGCAACAACAGCAATACACATCTATCACTCGAGGTGGGGAAAACTTCAATACATTTGGAGTAACTGTCAACACTTCCTGTTAAATAGAAAATTCAACAAAATAGAAGAAGAACTCTTCTAACTCAATAAGGAAATACTTGTATCCCATAAAGGTAATGGGGGAGGGAGGGAGGGAGGGAGGGAGGGAGGGAGGGAGGGAGAGGTGGAGGGAGAGGTGGAGGGAGGGAGGGCGATGTGGAGGGAGGGAGGGAGGGAGGGAGAGAGAGGTGGAGGGAGGGGTGGAGGGAGGGAGGGAGAGGTGGAGGGAGGGAGGGAGGGGTAAAATAGACTAGAGATAGGTGTCCCTCATTCAGGGACAGTGCTCTCTCTCTGTCCTTCTCGTGGTCCGAATCACACATGGGACTATTGATAAATTATAAACTTTTCCTAATTATTAGAGTTTATGTAGCCCATTTAAATCTCACCCAATTTCTCCAGTCTTTCTAGTGAGGGTGATCAAGCCTCACCAGGAAGTAATAACAGAGGTCAGTTAGCCCTATTACATTTTAATTATTTTTTTTAACACTTTTTTGTCATTTAGCAGACGCTCTTATCCAGAGCGACTTACAGTAATGAATGCATACATTTCATACGTTTTTTGTTGTTGTTGTACTGGCCCTCCGTGGGAATCAAACCCACACCATGCTGGCGTTGCAAACACCATGCTCTACCAACTGAGCCACAGGGAAGACAGGAGGGAGTGAGTGTTTATTTTCCTGTACCTCAGACATTATTTAAGATATTTCAAAAATTTACAATTTTGGTGTATGAGATTTACATTGGGTTTTTCAGTACATTTCTTATCAAGAGAATTTACGTGTGCAACCAAAGCTCTGACAATAGAAACGTCAGAAAATGTCATTTGTGTACCCTTTAAGTTGCATGCTTTCTAACCCATGAAAAACCCACTAAAAGCAAATAAAAAGACCACACACCATAAATCAGTAATAATACCACTAACAAATATTCATTAACAGGTGGGTTGTGTGTGAGTGCTGGTGTGTATATAATAAAAAATCATAAGGTAAAAACAAATAAAATGGACAGGCTTTACTTAATTTGTGATCCCAGAGCCCCTCGCTTGTAATAATTGTCATTTTGATCTGTTGCGTTGACATTCAATTCTGTACAAACTGTCCCAGGGACATAAACTTAGTCAAAATATAAAACCTGTTGTTTAACAAATCTGCTAGGACCTTCAAAAAGTTGGTCCTGGCTTATCTGCTCAATATTGGTACTAAAAACATTTACCTGGATTTACTTAATTCTGGACACAGTTCCGCCTAATGGAAACAGATTATTGTTTTAGATTACATTACCTTCTTTCTTAAATCACTGGTGCTACCTAAACTATGGAATTGAGAAATACATTGTGAAAAACGTGTCTTATTCAACTATTCACCTCTGTCCCCAATTTTCCCACTGTCTCTCTTACAGCCTGTTTGAGTTCAGTGTGTACTGGCGGCTATCTATTGTTTCACAGGAAGCTTATCTCTAACCCAAACAACAGACGACTTAAACACCAGAGCAGTGGACCAGGCCTTGAAGATTGAGCAGCCTCTAGTTTAATATCAGTCCCAATCTTCTTCAAATCACTAAGATATTGCATTATTAGAATTCTATCTGAAAGCCAATTACCATTCACTTTGTTACTTTCACTAGTCTCCATAATCTGTTTCCTTCAACTAAAACCCTTTTACTCTTTACAGTAGAAACATTCCAGTAGAAACACTACTACTAATATACACAGATCACTCTCAAACAATGGTCTGCTTTTACCCCTATTGCAAGGTTTAAAATAAAACTAAACAAATGTGATAACTTTCCATATCGGAAGGCGTTCTTTTCATTTTAGTCTATCCTAACAATGTTACTCTTAATAGTTAATTCAAAGTTCTGTTGGATACTCACTTTTCTCAGAATACTCAGATCACTTACGTACATCTACGTGTTGTATATTATTATTATTATTCTATTCTTACTTCATCAGATCATCATTATACTCAATATTATGTTACTTTATCTCTAGTAACCCATTATACATTTGTGTTACATCACAAATTCCTCCTTTAGACTAGTGTTCTATTCATACAGGGGTTTAGATATTTACACTGGTTGTTCTATTTAGCAGCATATTCGGGAATAATACTCTCCTTTCATATCTCCACATACATAATGTATTTTATTTCACCTTTATTTAACCAGGTAGGCTAGTTGAGAACAAGTTCTCATTTACAACTGCGACCTGGCCAAGATAAAGCAAAGCAGTTCGACACATACAACAACACAGAGTTACACATGGAATAAACAAACATACAATCAATAATACAGTAGAAAAATCTATATACAGGATGTGCAAATGAGGTAGGATAAGAGAGGTAAGGCAATAAATAGGCCATGGTGGCAAAGTAATTATAATATAGCAATTAAAACACTGGAATGGTAGGATGTGCAGAAGATGAATGTGCATATTGAGATACTGGGGTGCAAAGGAGCAAGATAAATAAATAAATACAGTATGGGGATGAGGAAGATTGGATGGGCTATTTACAGATGAGCTATGTACAGGTGCAGTGATCTGTGAGCTGCTCTGACAGCTGGTGCTTAAAGCTGGTGAGGGAGATAAGTGTTTCCAGTTTCAGAGATTTCTGTAGTTCGTTCCAGTCATTGGCAGCAGAGAACTGGAAGGAGAGACGGCCAAAGGAGGAGTTGGCTATGGGGGTGACCAGAGAGATATACCTGCTGGAGCGCGTGCTACAGGTGGGTGCTGCTATGGTGACCAGTGAGCTGAGATAAGGGGGGACTTTACCTAGCAGGATGACCTGGAGCCAGTGGGTTTGGCGACGAGTGGGCCAGCCAACAAGAGCGTACAGGTCGCAGTGGTGGGTAGTATATTGGGCTTTGGTGACAAAACGGATGGCACTGTGATAGACTGCATCCAGTTTATTGAGTAGGGTATTGGAGGCTATTTTGTAAATGACATCGCCGAAGTCGAGGATCGGTAGGATGGTCAGTTTTACGAGGGTATGTTTGGCAGCATGAGTGAAGGATGCTTTGTTGCGAAATAGGAAGCCAATTCTAGATTTAACTTTGGATTGGAGATGTTTGATGTGAGTCTGGAAGGAGAGTTTACAGTCTAACCAGACACCTAGGTATTTGTAGTTGTCCACATTTTCTAAGTCAGAACCGTCCAGAGTAGTGATGCTGGGCAGGCGGGCAGGTGCGGGCAGCGATCGGTTGAAGAGCATGCATTTAGTTTTACTTGTATTTAGGAGCAGTTGGAGGCCACGGAAGGAGAGTTGTATGGCATTGAAGCTCATCTGGAGGGTTGTTAACACAGTGTCCAAAGAAGGGCCAGAAGTATACAGAATGGTATCGTCTGCGTAGAGGTGGATCAGAGACTCACCAGCAGCAAGAGCGACATCATTGATGTATACAGAGAAAAGAGTTGGCCCAAGAATTGAACCCTGTGGCACCCCCATAGAGACTGCCAGAGGCCCGGACAACATGCCATCCAATTTGACACATTGAACTCTATCAGAGAATTAGTTGGTGTACCAGGCGAGGCAATCATTTGAGAAACCAAGGCTATTGAGTCTGCCGATGAGGATGTGGTTATTGACAGAGTCGAAAGCCTTGGCCAGATCAATGAATACAGCAGCACAGTATTGTTTCTTATTGATGGTGGTTACGATATCGTTTAGGACCTTGAGCGTGACTGAGGTGCACCCATGACCAGCTCTGAAACCAGATTGCATAGCGGAGAAGGTGCGGTGGGATTTGAAATGGTCGGTAATCTGTTTGTTGACTTGGCTTTCGAAGACCTTAGAAAGGCAGGGTAGGATAGATATAGGTCTGTAGCAGTTTGGGTCAAGAGTGTCCCCCCCTTTGAAGAGGGGGAAGACCGCAGCTGCTTTCCAATTTTTGGGAATCTCAGACGACACGAAAGAGAGGTTGAACAGGCTCGTAATAGGGGTTGCAACAATTTCGGCAGATAATTTTGTTAAGAAAGGGCCTATCATATCACGGGGGCTGTTCAATGCTAATGCAGAACACCACAGGATGTTTTTGTGTTGGTTAAGGGCAGTCAGGTCTGGAGAAAACCAAGGGCTATATCTGTTCCTGGTTCAACATTTCTTGAATGGGGCATGCTTGTTTAAGATGGTGAGGAAGGCATTTAAAAAAAATAACCAGGCATCCTCTACTGACGGGATGAGGTCAATATCCTTCCAGGATACCCGGGCCAGGTCGATTAGAAAGGCTTGCTCGCTGAAGTGTTTCAGGGAGCGTTTGACAGTGATGAGTGGAGGTCGTTTGACCGCTGACCAATTACGGGTGCAGGCAATGAGGCAGTGATCGCTGAGATCTTGGTTGAAAACAGCAGAGGTGTATTTAGAGGGCAAGTTGGTTAGGATGGTATCTATGAGGGTGCCCGTGTTTACGGCTTTGGGGTGGTACAAGGTAGGTTCATTGATAATTTGTGTGAGATTGAGGGCATCAAGCTTTGATTGTAGGAAGGCTGGGGTGTTAAGCATCTCCCAGTTTAGGTCACCTGGCAGCACGAGCTCTGAAGATAGATGGGTGCCAATCAATTCACATATGGTGTCCAGAGCACAGCTGGGGGCAGAGGGTGGTCTATAGCAGGCGGCAACGGTGAGAGACTTGTTTCTAGAGAGGTGGATTTTTAAAAGTAGAAGTTCAAATTGTTTAGGTACAGACCTGGATAGTAGGACAGAACTCTGACATACCAATACCTCACGAGGCTTCTTCTCTCTAAGCTGAGATATTCCTTTCTCTAAACAAGGTTCTGGGCGTACTTCCAAATTGCAGACACTGATAGTGAGAATTCGTTTAATCAGTCACTTGCATGAACACAGAAATAGGTTTATAGAAAAACATAGAACATAAAAATTGGTAAATAGAAAAGCAACAACATAAAATGTTCCATCACACACCCTTCTCTCCTTGACCACCCTCACTGCCTCAGCATATAACACCCTTCTCTCCTGGACCACCCTCACTGCCTCAGCATATAACACCCTTCTCACCTGGACCACCCTCACTGCCTCAGCATATAACACCCTTCTCACCTGGACCACCCTCACTGCCTCAGCATATAACACCCTTCTCTCCTGGACCACCCTCACTGCCTCAGCATATAACACCCTTCTCTCCTGGACCACCCTCACTGCCTCAGCATATAACACCCTTCTCACCTGGACCACCCTCACTGCCTCAGCATATAACACCCTTCTCTCCTGGACCACCCTCACTGCCTCAGCATATAACACCCTTCTCACCTGGACCACCCTCACTGCCTCAGCATATAACACCATTCACTCCACTGTCCCTTGTTGCACCTCCACTGCCTGCTTCATTGCCATTATGAGGTGAAGCACTTTGGATGTATGTTTCTGTTTATTTTTCTGCATACGTCTTGAGCTGTCCATATCCTCCTGACTGGTGGTTCTAAAAAAAAAAGTTTGCTTCTCTGCATCTCTGAAGAAAATGTGGGTAAAAGATTGAAAGGAAATGTGAGTCTTATTTAGTAACGACTTGCTTTTCTAAAGTCTACCAACCTTAATGGGTTTTTTGTTGTTGTTGATGGCTTCTCAACCCTCATCACCTGAGGTTGGGAACCTATCTGGGCTAGCCAAAGCCTAAAAAAAATGGCCTTCATAAAAGCCTTCATAAAATGGCTAGGTGGCTAGCAGTATTGCAAAAAATATATATACTTTTTTTAAACAGCACAAATTTGAGGGGGTACGTGTCCCTGTGCCACCTGTGGGCATGATGCCTCTACCTACCCTTACCTTAACCCTTACCTTAACCATTTAAAATGTCCACTTCAATGGGGTAGGGATATCCCAAGGATCCCAGTTAGCAAGGGCCCTCGCTCCAGTACGCACACAGGCGTTATCGGCTCTGTAAAGCAGATGGCATCGATCACGAAACGACGTATGCCAATGTGAGTAGATTGCATTGATAGAAACAGGCGTCCATCTTGGAAGCAGTCTCCAGTTATTTTATAGCTCAATGACTCGAACACACGCTGTTTGCCTGTCAAACATCAACCAGGAAGCATGAAGAACTTCTGTACAATTGAGGAAAATAACGATTTGATTCTAAAGCTAGTTCTACATTTTACTCAACAAATGCATGAATGGAAAGAGTAGCCTAATGAGTGCACTACCACAAACTCATTCACAGATTTTTCTTTCCTAGGATGATCAAGAGTTGAAAAGTAAATAACAAAAAATGTTATTACTGCAGTTATAAAATGTCATTTAAATTAAAAAATATATATATTTGTTTTAGTTATTATAGAAGCTATGACACCATTTTAAAAGAAGATTGTTCTTGTGTTATTATCAAGGTCCTGGATCAGTATGTTTTGCGTTGCCAGATGGATGATATTTACTGTTTACTGACTATTTTCCTGTCATTTACAAAGAATGGATTAGGCCTACTCAAATAGGCCTGGCAGGGTGGTGTCCATATGAAGTACTTAAAGTTACCATATGATGGCAGCATTGGTCTAGGTTTGGTTCTCACAGGCCAGATGAGGGTGCTGATCTCAGGAGGTTAGACACACACCCACACACCCACAGTGGAAAAAATAGCTTGTGTGTGTGTTTGGACACGGCAAGGACAGGGTGCTATCTTGATTCTCTCGGACTTCACAGGCAACAGCAAAATAGATCAGAGAACTGTTCCCATGGGGTGTATGTACAGTACAGTACCAGTCAAAAGTTTGGACACACCTTCTCGTTGAAGGGTTTTTTTCTTTATTTTTTACTATTTTCAACATCGTAGAATAATAGTGAAGATATAAAAACTATGAAATAACACATATGGAATCATATAGTAACCCCAAAAAAGTGTTAAACAAATGTAAATATATTTGATATTCCTCAAAGTAGCCAGCCTTTGCCTTGATGACAGCTACACACACAAAAAGGCCAACATTCTTCCCAGGACCCTAGGCTACTAAAAATGTTCCCCCATGTGTGCAACTTCTATAAGGGCTTCTACTCTACGCCAATACACAAATGTGATGATATGCATGCTATGCTTTATTATGACGTTTTTTTTTATTTTATATATACTGCAGAACTTCCCAGGTCACCCCACTCTCAAGCTCACTTTTTGTTTCCCGGCACTTCATGATTTACAAACCTGGCTCTCCCATGTTGGTGATTAGTTCATAGTGATCATAGCCAGTGTCTGGTGTTGTACAGTAGGCTACCTGCAGGGCCTATAGGCTCTGTTTTGGTTTAACCCTTCTCTTATAAACAGAATTTGAAATCAACAAAATACTATTTTAAGTCCCTGTGGCTCAGTTGGTAGAGCATGGTGTGTGCAACGCCAGGGTTGTGGGTTCAATTCCCACGGGGGGCCAGTACAAAAAAATAAAAAATACATGAAATGAAATGTATGCATTCACTACTGTAAGTCGCTCTGGATAAGAGCGTCTGCTAAATTACTAAAAATGTAATTTTTCTACAATGGGCCTTTCCCAAGTATGGAGTCTCACACTTGTGAAACAAACATTTTATCTGTAAAAATGAAAACATATAAAATAAAGCCCAGGTACTGGAATAATGACATCCACGATGTTCTGGGTCAATTTGAACCCCACAATTTGATCTTCGTCTATATAACCTTTGAACAGTGCGTCCTAAAAACAAGCTGTTTTTTCTGCACACGAATGGAGTAAGTATAGTGTCCATATGATGCTCAGAGGCTGCGTAAGCTGTGCGACACTGATCTGAAGTATATGTTAAGTCAATTTGACCTTGACCTTTGGGACAAAATGATCTTCTGTGCAGTAACAATCTATTATCCATCATGATAAAAGATAAGTATGTTTTCCCTGTGATCTTCAGAGGCCGAGGAACAGTGATCGGATGTGCGAGCCGGCCAGGAGGAAAGGGGACAGTGCGAGTCATAGGATGCAGAAAGGGAGGAGAACATAGTTCCTCTGACAAGTGTTTTCTAAAGATCAATTAGCCTTTTAAAATGATAAACTTGGATTAGCTAACACAACGTGCCACTGGAACACAGGAGTGATGGTTGCTGATAATGGGCCTCTGTACGCCTATGTAGATATTCCATAAAAAATCAGCCATTTCCAGCTACAATAGTCATTTACAAAATGTACAATGTCTACACTGTATTTCTGATCAATTTGATGTTATTTTAATGGACAAAGAATATGCTTTTCTTTTAAAAACAAGGACATTTCTAAGTGACCCCAAAACCTTTGAATGGCGGAGACGTATACACTCCAGACTCCGACATTGCTCGTCCTAATATTTATATATTTCTTGATTCCATTCTTTTACTTTTAGATTTGTGTGTATTGTTGTGTATTGTTAGATCCTACTGCACTGTTAGAGCTAGGAACACAAGCATTTCACTACACCCACAATAACTGCTAAATATGTGTATGTGAGCAATTTGATTTGATTTGAAGAGCTGTGTCAAGGGTCTCTGTCTGTCCGTCCGTCCGTCCGTCCGTCTCCTAGCACTGACTCGTAAACTAATGTTTTTAAAGCTTCTAAATTGTTCAGTGAACAGAACCTGAGTAGAACCGTTATTATAATACATGGTCATTTCTCACACCACACACATATCATTAGGTTTAGATGATGACCTAGTGTTGTTTTTACACTTTGCATAGCCAGCTAGCCATCTATCTGCATCTCCTGGCCTTGGACCATGGCACAGTGACCACACATTGAATACCTCAGACACAGCGAGCTAATGGTGCGGATGGCGGTTCAAAATTCGAATAGCATTTTAGGTTTTTCACCTCAATTAATATTATCAATTAAATTATTACATTAAAAAATACCTGTTTCTTATTATTATTATCCTTTATTTTAACCAAAGACAAACTAATAAGCTCCTTCTGTTCTGTTCTATTCTGTTCTGTTCTGTTCATTTCTATTCTGTTCTGTTCTATTCTATTCTGTTTTGTTCTGTTCTATTCTGTTCTATTCTATTCTGTTCTATTCTGTTCTATTCTGTTCTATTCTATTCTGTTCATTTCTATTCTGTTCTGTTCTATTCTATTCTGTTTTGTTCTGTTCTATTCTGTTCTATTCTGTTCTATTCTGTTCTGTTCTGTTCTGTTCTATTCTGTTCTGTTCATTTCTATTCTGTTCTGTTCTATTCTATTCTGTTTTGTTCTGTTCTATTCTGTTCTATTCTATTCTGTTCTATTCTGTTCTATTCTATTCTATTCTGTTCTGTTCTATTCTGTTCTATTACGTTCTGTTCTATTCTATTCTGTTCTGTTCTATTCTGTTCTATTATGTTCTATTATGTTCTATTCTGTTCTATTCTGTTCTGTTCTATTCTGTTCTATTCTGTTCTATTCTATTCTGTTCTATTCTGTTCTTTTCTGTTCTGTTCATTTCTATTCTGTTCTGTTTGTATGAGGTGCACTAGGCTTCATGCTTGCTGACTGAATGTCATGTCAGACCGGACCCAGCTACAGTAACCTTACAGGGGGTCACTCACACAGTCACTCTTTCTCCTTTGTTAGCTGTGTGATGTGCTGGGTGCCTGTTGGATCCGTCCTGCTGAATGCCCTCTAGTATTTACTCAACGAGCAGGAACAAAAGAGAAGTGAGGCCTTCTGGGTAGGCAGCTAGAGTATAGTGAGAGGGCGGTCAGACCAGACCAGACCGGGCTGACTCACACCCCAGGGCGTCCCTATATTGGGACAGTGTATGTGTGTGTATTGGGTCAGTCACAGGGAACCCAGGACTCGCAGGGCTTTTATGCACTTTGGAAAATATCGACGGCCCGGGCCTCTGGCTTGTGCCATTGATTTGGACTTAAGCCGCACTGCCTCTTGCGACTGGCTGACTGCCTGCCATTGTATTGGCGTGATTAATTAAAAAGCAAACGTTTTTTAGCATGGGTGACTGCCTTTCACCGTAGGGTGGAGAGTGAGCAGGAGGGGGAGAAGGGTTGAGGGGGGTGACTGTGTGTGGCTTTCTTATGCCTGCGAGCTAGAGCGCATGGGCGGGAGGCAGAGAGGGGTGCCCTCCTCCTCAAATGGATGAAAAACATTAGCCATTGGTGCACTGCTGAGTTTGGACAGTTCCTGCTCCGGGGCCTGACTTTATGAGCCATTAGGCGTTGCAGTGAGGGATGTAGTTGGTGCATTATGTTCCGTGTCACCTCCTATTAGCCTGGCCAGGCCTGATATCTATTGAGAAAGCTACTTCTGCTCCACAACTCCCTTCATGTGGGTGTGTGTCCCAAATAGCACCCTATTCCCTATGTAGTGCATTACTTTTGACCAGGGCTCATAGAGCACTATATAAGGGTTAGGGCTCTGGTTAAAAGTAGTGCACTATATAGGAATAGGGTGCTATTTGGAATACAGTCGTGGTCTGGGGGCACTGATAGGAGAGTAACGATCGGACCGCCAGCCACATTACATTGTTATGCTGTTTGGGCTCTGTTCTTCTTGTGCTTCCAGTCCAGTTGCTGCCCAGCAGTGTTGAGACAGGGCTGGACGGGACAGACAATATCTCTGTAGTGTACTGTAGTGTATTGACTAAGCCCCAGCTGGCATGTATACACTGAGGCTTTTACAGAAAGACATTTTTTAGGACACGCGGGACATTGTGTTTGTTTATAATGTAATGGGAAGCAGGGAGGAGAGAGGAAGACATGGTGTCAGGAGGGGGAAAAGAGTTTAGGGTTAGGGAGGAGGGAGAAGGGAGAAGGGGGAGGAGGAAGGAGGGAGGGAGGGAGGGAGGGAGGGAGGGAGGGAGGGAGGGAGGGAGGGAGGGAGGAGAGAGGAGGGAGGGAGGGAGAAGGAAGGAGAATATTGTGTCAGGAAGGGGATACAAGTTTAGGGGTCTTCCAGGCTACACAGAGGGTCTACCAGAGGGTCTACCAGATGGTCTACCAGAGGGTCTACCAGAAGGTCCTCACAGAGGGTCTACCAGAGGGTCCTCACAGAGGGTCTACCAGAGGGTCTACCAGAGGGTCTACCAGAGGGTCCTCACAGAGGGTCTACCAGAGGGTCTACCAGAGGGTCTACCAGAGGGTCCTCACAGAGGGTCTACCAGAGGGTCTACCAGAGGGTCCTCACAGAGGGTCTACCAGAAGGTCCTCACAGAGGGTCTACCAGAGGGTCCTCACAGAGGGTCTACCAGAGGGTCCTCACAGAGGGTCTACCAGAGGGTCTACCAGAGGGTCTACCAGAGGGTCCTCACAGAGGGTCTACCAGAGGGTCTACCAGAGGGTCTACCAGAGGGTCCTCACAGAGGGTCTACCAGAAGGTCCTCACAGAGGGTCTACCAGAGGGTCCTCACAGAGGGTCTACCAGAGGGTCCTCACAGAGGGTCTACCAGAGGGTCTACCAGAGGGTCCTCACAGAGGGTCTACCAGAAGGTCCTCACAGAGGGTCTACCAGAGGCTCCTCACAGAGGGTCTACCAGAGGGTCCTCACAGAGGGTCTACCAGAGGGTCCTCACAGAGGGTCCTCACAGAGGGTCTACCAGAGGGTCCTCACAGAGGGTCTACCAGAGGGTCTACCAGAGGGTCCTCACAGAGGGTCCTCACAGAGGGTCTACCAGAGGGTCCTCACAGAGGGTCTACCAGAGGGTCGACCTGCTACTGAACAAATGGTTTCCATTTGCATTGTTATTTGTTTAATTCCAGAATTTTCATCAACCTCTTAATTTATTGCAGTCATTTGTTATTATTTACGCACAAGGTAACAGATTATTCCAATTGGTGACAGATTTGTAAGGACCGACGCCAGAGATGTGAAGCAGGTCAGGAACAAACGGGTAACAAGACAGGCCCAGCGTCGGCACACGGGTAAACAAGGACATATGACAATAAATGCTGAAGCAGGGAACAGAGTGGGGAACCAGACATATGTAGGGAAGGTAATGACAGAGGTGATAGAGTCCAGGTGAGTCCAATAATCGCTGATGCGCGTGACGGGGAGAAGGAAAGTGTGCGTAATGATGGTGGCAGGAGTGCGTAATGCTGGGGAGCCAGGCGCCCTCGAGCGCCAGGGCGGAAGAGTGGGAGCAGGCGTGACAAGATTTTCATGCAAATATTCAAAAATATGCATGCAAACAATATGTGCATTTTCCCACCAGTGATGTGCTTCCATCAAATTGATTTGTTGTGCATAAAAAGCTGTGTTTGATGACTGTGTCGTTAAATTGTGGTTAAATTCCCATGTACTGAATTAAAAAAATACAAGTTAAATAGGTTTCCTTTGCATAGCCAGCTAGCCATCTATCTGCATCTCCTGGCCTTGGACCATGGCACAGTGACCACACATTGAATACCTCAGACACAGCGAGCTAATGGTGCGGATGGCGGTTCAAAATTCTAATAGCATTTTAGGTTTTTCACCTCAATTAATATTATCAATTAAATTATTACATTAAAAAATACCTGTTTCTTATTATTATTATCCTTTATTTTAACCAAAGACAAACTAATAAGCTCCTTCTGTTCTGTTCTATTCTGTTCTGTTCTGTTCATTTCTATTCTGTTCTGTTCTATTCTATTCTGTTTTGTTCTGTTCTATTCTGTTCTATTCTATTCTGTTCATTTCTATTCTGTTCTGTTCTATTCTATTCTGTTTTGTTCTGTTCTATTCTGTTCTATTCTATTCTGTTCTATTCTGTTCTATTCTGTTCTATTCTGTTTTCAACTAAACTGATGGTTTGTCACAAAAACGGTTATTTATAGTGAATGTGCCCACTCTGGTCTTGGTGCATGCGCTGGAGGCAACAGCTCGCTGAAAACTCGTGATTCTACAAGCATCTTGTTCACATGTTGTTCACCATAGGGGCTTATATGAGATGTCATTTGTGACTACTGAGACTTGTAAAAGTGTGCTTTAAACAATGTACATTTGTTAATGGCTAGGAATACAAATACGAAAATATTTCTTGATACATTTGAAACGAGTTCTAGTTGTGGCCCAACCGGACTAGATTGTGAACGACTCTTGGCAGAAGGCATTGCATGACTGCTGTGAGGGTGATAAGGACAATATCGTTCGAGAACTGTAGCCCTCCAAAGATTCAAATCAAATGTTATTCATCAAATGCTTGGTAAACAACAGGTGTAGACTAACAGTGAAATGCTTGGTAAACAACAGGTGTAGACTAACAGTGAAATGCTTGGTAAACAACAGGTGTAGACTAACAGTGAAATGCTTGGTAAACAACAGGTGTAGACTAACAGTGAAATGCTTGGTAAACAACAGGTGTAGACTAACAGTGAAATGCTTGGTAAACAACAGGTGTAGACTAACAGTGAAATGCTTGGTAAACAACAGGTATAGACTAACAGGGAAATGCTTGGTAAACAACAGGTGTAGACTAACAGTGCAGAATGCTTGGTAAACAACAGGTGTAGACTAACAGTGAAATGCTTGGTAAACAACAGGTATAGACTAACAGGGAAATGCTTGGTAAACAACAGGTGTAGACTAACAGTGAAATGCTTGGTAAACAACAGATGTAGACTAACAGTGAAATGCTTGGTAAACAACTGGTGTAGACTAACAGTGAAATGCTTGGTAAACAACAGGTGTAGACTAACAGTGAAATGCTTGGTAAACAACGGGTGTACAGACTAACAGTGAAATGCTTGGTAAACAACAGGTGTAGACTAACAGTGAAATGCTTGGTAAACAACAGGTGTAGACTAACAGGTAAATGCTTGGTAAATAACAGGTATAGACTAACAGGGAAATGCTTACTTACGGGACCTTCCCAAACAAAGCAGTAAGAACGAAAATAGAGAAATAATATTAAAGTAATAACACGTAATAATAAATACACAATGAGTAACGATAACTTGGATATATACACGGGGTACCAGTACTGAGTCAATGAGTAACGATAACTTGGATATATACACGGGGTACCAGTACTGAGTCAATGAGTAACGATAACTTGGATATATACACGGGGTACCAGTACTGAGTCGATGAGTAACAATAACTTGGATATATACACGGAGTACCAGTACTGAGTGGATGTGCAGGGGTACGAGGTAATTGAGCTAGATATGTACATATAGGTAGGGGTAAAGGGACAGATAATAAACAGTAACAGCAGCGTCTGTGATGAGACAAAAAGGTTTGTGCAAAAAGGGTCAATGCAGATAATCCTGGTAGCTATTTGGTTAACTATTTAACAAACTATTTAGAAGGCTCCCGAGTGGCACAGCGGTCTAAGGCACTGCATCTCAGTGCAAGAGACGTCACTATAGTATCTGGTTTGAATCCAGGCTGTATCACATCCAGCCGTGATTGGCCCAGCGTCATCTTGGTTTGGCCGGAGTAGGCCGTCATTGTAAATAAGAATTTGTTCTTAACTGACTTGCCTAGTTAAATAAAGGTTAAATACAAATAAAAAAATGATGGCTTGGGGTTAGAAGCTGTTCACGGTCCTGTTGGTTCCAGACTTGGTGCATTGGTACCACCTGCTATATGGTAGCAGAGAGAATAGGCTGGAGTCTTTGTCAATTCTTACACCGCCTGGAATAGAGGTCCTGGATGGCAGGGAGCTTGGCCCCAGTGATGTACTGGGCCGTACGCACTACCCTCTGTAGCGCCTTGCAGTTGGATGCCAAGCCCTTGCCATGCCAAGCGGTGTTGCAGCCAATCAAGATGCTTTCAATGGTGCAGCTGCAAAACCTTTTGAGGATCTGAGGGCTCAATGCCAAATCTTGTCAGCCTCCGGTGCGGGAAGAGGCGTTGTCGTGCCCTCTTTACGACTGTTGGTGTGCATGGACCATGATAGATCCTTAGATATGTGGACACTGTCGATTTGGTCCATGATCAGCTCCTTTGTCTTCCTGACATTGAAGGAGAGGTTGTTGTTCTGGCACCACACTATGGTGTTGAACGCTGAGCTGTAGTCAATGAACAGCATTCTTGTCCAGGTGGGAAAGAGCAGTGGGGTGTGAAATAGAGATTGCATCATCAAATCAAATCAAATTTATTTATATAGCCCTTCGTACATCAGCTGATATCTCAAAGTGCTGTACAGAAACCCAGCCTAAAACCCCAAACAGCAAGCAAAGCATGTGAAAGAAGCACCTGTGGGTCATCTGTGGATTTGTTGGGGGGGGTATGTGAATTGAAGTGGGTCTAGGGTTTTTGGGATAATGGTGTTGATGTGACCCATGACCAGCCTTTCAAAGCACTTCATGGCTACAGATGTGAATTCTACGGGGTGATAGTCATTTAGATACTGGGCATCTCGTGGCTGGGTTTCCCTTTTTAATCCGTGATAGTTTGCAAGCCCTGCCACATCCGACGAGCGTCAGAGCTGGTGTAGTATGATTCAATCTTAGTCCTGTATTGATGCTTTGCCTGTTTGATGGCTCGGCGAAGGTAGTAGCAGGATTTCTTATAAGTGTCCGGGTTAGTGTCCCACTCCTCTAAAGTGGCGGCTCTAACCTTTAGCTCATTGCGGATGTTGCCTTTAATCCATGGCTTCTGGTTGGGATATGTACAGTACGTACGGTCTCTGTGGGGAGAACTTCCTCAATGCACTTATTGATGAAGCAGCTGACTGATGTGGTGAACTCCTTAATGCCATTGGATGAATCCCGGAACATATTCCAGTCTGTGCTAGCGAAACGGTCCTGTAGCTTCATCAGACCACTTCCGTATTGAGTGCGTCACTGGTACTTCCTGCTTTAGTTTTTGCTTGTAATCAGGAATTAGGAGGATAGAGTTATATTCAGATTTACCAAATGGAGAGCGAGGGAAAGCTTTGTATGCGTTTCTGAATGTGGAGTAAAGGTAATCTATAGTTTTTTTCACCTCTTCTTGTACACGTGACATATTGGTAGAAATGAGGTAAAACGGATTTCAGTTTTCCTGCATTAAAATCACCAGCCACTAGTAGTGCAGCCTCTGAATGAGCATTTTCTTGTTTTCTTATGGCCTCATACAGCTCGTTGAGTTCAGCCTTAGTGCCAGCATCGGTTTGTGATGGTAAATAGACAGCTATGAATAATATAGATGAAAACTCTCTTGGTAAATAGTGTGGTCTACAGCGTATCATGAAGAGTATCATTAAAGATGCACTGTTTTAAACATGTATTTTCATTCTCTATGCTGCCTGCAGCATGGTCTATTTTCCTGCATGCATATACACTGAGTATACAAAACATTAAGAACACCTGCTCTTTCCATGACATAGACTGACCAGGTGAATCCAGGTGAAAAGCTATGATCCCTTATTGATGTCACTTGTTAAATCCACTTCAATACGTGTAGATGAAGGGGAGGAGACAGGTTTAAAAGAAGGACTTTTATTAAGCCTTGAGACAATTGAGACATGGATTGTGTATGTGTGCCATTCAGAGTGTAAATGGGAAAGACAGAATAATGTGTCTTTGAACGGGGTATGGTAGTAGAGCACGTCTCCTGAGCTGGAGGAGTGTGTATCAATCCTGCTGTAGGACTCATTGCGACCAGCAGGTCAAACGAACAACTAAAATGAACGAGTCACTTAGAAAAAATGAATCATTTTGCGAACTGTACATCACTGCTAGGAAGTTAGCTAGCGGTTCACTGCTAGGAAGTTAGCTAGCGGTTCACTGCTAGGAAGTTAGCTAGCGGTTCACTGCTAGGAAGTAAGCTAGCGGTTCACTGCTAGGAAGTTAGCTAGCGGTTCACTGCTAGGAAGTTAGCTAGCGGTTCAAATCAAATTTATTTTTATATAGCCCTTCGTACATCAGCTGATATTCTCAAAGTGCTGTACAGAAACCCAGCCTAAAACCCCAAACAGCAAGCAAAGCATGTGAAAGAAGCACGGTGGCTAGGAAAAACTCCCTAGGAAAAACTCCCTAGAAAGGCCAAAAACCTAGGAAGAAACCTAGAGAGGAACCAGGCTATGAGGGGTGGCCAGTCCTCTTCTGGCTGTGCAGGGTGGATATTATAACAGAACATGGTCAAGATGTTAAAATGTTAAAATGTTCATAAATGACCAGCATGGTCAAATAATAATAATCATAGTAGTTGTCGAGGGTGCAACAAGCACGTCCGGTGAACAGGTCAGGGTTCCATAGCCGCAGGCAGAACAGTTGAAACTGGAGCAGCAGCACGGCCAGGTGGACTGGGGACAGCAAGGAGTCATCATACCAGGTAGTCCTGAGGCATGGTCCTAGGGCTCAGGTCCTCCGAGAGAAAGACAGAAAGAGAGAATTAGAGAGAGCATATTTAAATACACACAGGACACCGGATAAGACAAGAGAAATACTCCAGATGTAACAGACTGACCCTAGCCCCCCGACTCATAAACTACCGCAGCATAAATACTGGAGGCTGAGACAGGAGGGATCAGAAGACACTGTGGCCCCATCTGATGATACCCCCGGACAGGGCCAAACAGGCAGGATATAACCCCACCCACTTTGCCAAAGCACAGCCCCCACACCACTAGAGGGATGTCTCCAACCACCAACTTACCGTCCTAAGACAAGGCCGAGTATAGCCCACAACGATCTCCGCCATGGCACAACCCAAGGGGGGGGGCGCCAACCCAGACAGGAAGACCACGTCAGTGACTCAACCCACTCAAGTGATGCACCCCTCCCATGGACGGCATGGAAGAACACCTTTAGGCCAGTGACTCAGCCCCTGTAAAAGGGTTAGAGGCAGAGAATCCCAGTGGAAAGAGGGGAACCGGCAAGGCAGAGACAGCAAGGGCGGGTCGTTGCTCCAGCCTTTCCGTTCACCTTCACACTCCTGGGCCAGACTATACTTAATCATAGGACCTACTGAAGAGATAAGTCTTCAGTAAAGTTTTAAAGGTTGAGACTGAGTCTGCGTCTCTCACATTGGTAGGCAGACCATTCCATAAAAATGGAGCTCTATGGGAGAAAGCCCTACCTCCAGCCGTTTGCTTAGAAATTCTAGGGACAATTAGGAGGCCTGCGTCTTGTGACCGTAGCGTACGTGTAGGTATGTACGGCAGGACCAAATCGGAAAGATAGGTAGGAGCAAGCCCATGTAATGCTTTGTAGGTTAGCAGTAAAACCTTGAAATCAGCCCTTGCCTTAACAGGAAGCCAGTGTAGGGAGGCTAGCACTGGAGTAATATGATCAAATTTTTTGGTTCTAGTCAGGATTCTAGCAGCCGTATTTAGCACTAACTGAAGTTTATTTAGTGCTTTATCCGGGTAGCCGGAAAGTAGAGCATTGCAGTAGTCCAGCCTAGAAGTAACAAAAGCATGGATTAATATTTCTGCGTCATTTTTGGACAGAAAATTTCTGATTTTTGCAATGTTACGTAGATGGAAAAAAGCTGTCCTTGAAACAGTCTTGATATGTTCTTCAAAAGAGAGATCAGGGTCCAGAGTAATGCCGAGGTCCTTCACAGTTTTATTTGAGACGACTGTACAACCATCCAGATTAATTGTCAGATTCAACAGAAGATCTCTTTGTTTCTTGGGACCTAGATCAAGCATCTCTGTTTTGTCCGAGTTTAAA